>NW_007378163.1:1471-50746 GCF_000475195.1 Diaphorina citri
GTAATCTAGAGAGATATCTCCTTGATACACTCATAAGGTCGAGTGTGATCAGTCCACTTTTATAATGTCTTCTGAGAAGTTTATTTTGCAAAGCGAGTTTACCCCTTCATATGAAATTTAATATAGGTACATATGTATCTTTAATGAAAATAACAGATTGTTAAAGTAACTTCCACCAGTTCATGAATTCACAATAATTTTATTTTTTTTTTTTTTTTTTTTTTTTTGAGAAAAAATGACATAGTAAATTATTCAAATCAAGCCAATAAAACCATACTATCATCCCTGACATCTATGACATATAGATTTTATCACAAAGATATGAAAGAGAGTCACATGTAATCCTTTATAAAGATCTGAGCTATTTCAGGAATTCAGGATTACCCACACAAGGGAAGGCGAAGTTACCGGAAAGCCCCCGTTATGCCACATGGATCATATTGAAATTCAGCCCATCAAGAAACTTTAGTAATTCCCAGGAGATGGCTCCCATGCCGCTGGCATTTAGCATGCTCTTCGATAATTCATATTGAAAACAGAATTCAACATGCAATCATAACTTGTCGCCTATTTGACAGGCAGAAATCCAATCGATATGTTTCCTGTTGAGTGCCCTCTAATGACGAGAGAACATGTAAATACAGAACTTTGAATAGTCCATAACTGCAGAACCATGAGTATCGATCGAGCCAAACTTGTACCAATGTGTAAATATTATTAATAAAAAGGTCCCGATTCCTACCGTAAAAAGTAGTGAAAAATCCAAATCTGAGGTCAAAACTCCGAAAAAGTAACTTTAAAAGGTCAACAATTCAATTTTCAATTGCTGTTCTATTGAAAAAGTTCAAAGAGTTGTGACGTCAGATTTTACGTCAAAATGCGCAAAAACGCTTGCGCACAAACAAACGAAGCGGGAGTCATGAATTATGACGTCATCGGCTACGGGAACGTTATGCTGTGACGTCAAACTTCACGATTTACCGGTATTTTTTAAATCGATTTATCTCATTATCTGGAAGTCGTAGAAGAAAAAGAAAAATTCCATTGGTCCTCATTTTTCCTGCTCTATGTCTTTGAAACATCACCCAAGTAAGCGCAACTGATCTATTGGGAAAATCAGGAACATCCAAAGTTACCAAGTCAGCTATCAAAATGCTATATTTAAGTTCAGGAAAATTTCGTGTAAAAATCAAGAGTTAACATGGGTTTTATAAACTTAGCTCCTCAGGAAAATTTCAAGAGGTTATAGCATGGTTTTCAATTTCAAAGGAATTGTGCTGGATGTCGAACGGATTTGATGAGCTTTAGAATCGATGAATTTCAATGAAAATTTTTTCCTGACTTCTTCATAATTTAATTTGATTATGGGAATATCAGGAACATCCAAAGTTACCAAGTCAGTTATCACAATGCTATATTAAGTTCAGGAAAATTTCGTGTAAAAATCAAGAGTTAACATGGGTTTTATAAACTTAGCTCCTCAGTAAAATTTCAAGAGGTTATAGTATGGTTTTCAATTTCAAAGCAGTTGTGGATGTCTAACGGATTTGATGAGGCTTTAGAATCGATGAATTTCAATGAAATTTTTTTCCTGACTTCTTCATAATTTAATTTGATTATTTTCTTAAAGGTGGGTAATAGATTGATTCATTATCCTAAATGTGAAAGAAATCGTTCCCCACAGTTACTTTACGAGGTACAAGGAAAGTAAAAAACGAGAAAGCTCAAAATTATACACGAGTTTCACCCATAACTCTCTGGGTTCGAATATTTGATTATTTTCTTATAGATTGATTCATTATCCTAAATGTGAAAGAAATCGTTCCCCAGCTACTTTACGAGGTACAAGGAAAGTAAAAAACGAGAAAGCTCAAAATTATACACGAGTTTCACCCATAACTCTCTGGGTTCGAATTATTATATTATTTTCTGCATACGAATTTCACGAGTTGTACGTGACTCGCCTGTACAACACGTTACCTTCCTGTCGGGGGAGTATTTGGCCTGAATTTCCATTTTTTAGGGGGGGAAAGAAGAAGAGGTAGAGAATCAGCAAAAAATTTTCACTCCGGAAAGGTGTTATGATCAGGATTCAGGCCGGAAATTTGGATTTGCAGGAAGTTTTTTCAGTTGAGAAGAGTTGCTGTTGCACTTGAGTTGAATTTGGAATATGTAGGTAAATACTGAAGTACATACACATCTCTAATCTCTATCATATTATGGTGTTCCCCATAATATTATGTAAAAATACATGAGACCTTGGTAGGTATTAGGACTGCTGGGGTAAAGGGACTTTTCCGTCCTATCCCAGCAGGATAAACAAGGTATATTATTATTGCAACTCAAATGTTGTATTACACTGTGGGTGTACCGACCATGCCATTAATGACAAATAATCATGAGCTTATGACACTTGTGACCTATCCAACATAACACAGGGAAAAAGAATTTTCCCAAAAAACAAATTGATTTCTTTTAAATCACAGAAAGTCTCAAACTGTCGAACCTATGTGTAAATGTGACTCCCTTTAGATTTTACACATGTCTAATCTCTATATCATATTATAGTGTTCCCCATAATATTATGTAAAAAATACATGAGACCTTGGTAGGTATATTAAGACTGCGGGGGTAAAGGGACTTTTCAGTCCTATCCCAGAGGGATAAACAAGGTATATTCTATTATTGGAACTCAAATGTTGTATTACACTGTGGGTATACCGACCATGCCATTAATGACAAATAATCATGAGCTAATGACACTTGTGACCTACCCAACATAACACAGGGAAAAAGAATTTTCCCATAAACAAATTGATTTCTTTTAAATCACAGAAAGTCTCAAACTGTCGAACCTATGTGTAAATGTGACTCCCTTTAGATTTTACACATGTCAGAAGCAAAATATGAAATGTTACTACCTCCTTTGAACGTCCCTGACAAATATCGCAATAGGGTTATAAAGGGGGCCAAACATGCCTGCAGTTCCGGCGGGAATATTTTAGTTCTCCACACCCCCAAAGATGCTCAATTTCTATTAAAATTTCTCGCCGAATTTAATATTATCCAAGTTGAAAGGAAAGTAAAGAAAGTGAAGAAACTTCGTCCCCGTGGATCTCATATCCAGTAAACTGTAGAATTTGGGAAAAAAAGATACAAATATGAGACTCTTACAAATGAAAATGGAGGAATTTGAATACAAAAATAAGGAAAATAAAAAAAATTGAGCCATAAATTACATTGCTGGAATTTCTATGCAAAAAAAGGTACATAGGCAAAAAAAGGTGCACAAAAAGGTATTAAGGCAATTTAGAGGATTTTGATAACCGTCCCAATGTTACAGCTTGAAACTTCCGTGACTTGTATTTTCCGTGATGTGGTCATTTCACTCGTTTAGATCCCGGAAATCCATGTTCAATTCCCGGCGGGGTCAAAAGTTTATCTCACTCTGTCATTCATATGCGGTCACACATGGCCCTTTTACCAGAAGCTTTATATTGGTTAATGCCTCCTGTCCGGTGTCTAAATGGCTTTTTGTCTTTTTGAAATGAAATAACGTTGACCTTTGAGTAGCAATAAAAAACGTATAGAGGCATGCGGAACACAAATAATACATGGGAGTGAGAGAGAGAGAGAGACAGAAGGAGAGAGAGAGAAACAACAGGAGAGGGAGGAAGAGAAAAAAATGTGAATTGTTTTTAAATGAAAAAAAAAGGCTCAAGTGATGTGAAACAGAAAAACAAGGAGAGCAGAAATTAATTTCTACCTTTGTGAAACCCCTAATGCCTATTGTATACCTATTTAATGTAGGTACATGTATGTACCTGTAATACCTACATATTACCTATGTGTACCTACAATACCTACATCCTATTTTACTGTTGGTTACCTACATACCTATGTGTACCTACATTCAGTATTTACTGTTGGTTCAAAGGGTAAAGGGATACTCGTATCATAATTTTCCAATTGCCTACCCTCCCTCATTCCACGGTCATTCTATTTACGGCCCTTCTGGTTACTGGTTACCTTTTGCTCTCATGTGGAAATCTGTGTTTCTCTATTGATAAAACACTTTTAGGTGAGAAAAAGGAGGGTTAAAAGAAGCAAAGAAGACTATTTTTTTTTTTTTTTTTTTTTTTTGTAGGAATTGTGGATGTCGAACGTATTTGATGAGCTTTAGAATCGATGAATTTCAATGAAAAATTTTTCCTGACTTCTTCATAATTTAATTTGATTAAATTTTCTTATAGATTGATTCATTATCCTAAATGTGAAAGAAATCGTTCCCCCAGTTACTTTACGAGGTACAAGGAAAGTAAAAAACGAGAAAGCTCAAAATTATACACGAGTTTCACCCATAACTCTCTGGGTTCGAATTATTATACATATTATTTTCTGCATACGAATTTCACGAGTTGTACGTGACTCGCCTGTACAACACGTTACCTTCCTGTCGGGGGAGTATTTGGCCTGAATTTCCATTTTTTAGGGGGGAAAGAAGAAGAGGTAGAGAATCAGCAAAAAATTTTCACTCCGGAAAGGTGTTATGATCAGGATTCAGGCCGGAAATTTGGATTTGCAGGAAGTGTTTTCAGTTGAGAAGAGTTGCTGTTGCACTTGAGTTGAATTTGGAATATGTAGGTAAATACTGAAGTACATACACATCTCTAATCTCTATCATATTATGGTGTTCCCCATAATATTATGTAAAAATACATGAGACCTTGGTAGGTATTAGGACTGCTGGGGTAAAGGGACTTTTCCGTCCTATCCCAGCAGGATAAACAAGGTATATTATTATTGCAACTCAAATGTTGTATTACACTGTGGGTGTACCGACCATGCCATTAATGACAAATAATCATGAGCTTATGACACTTGTGACCTATCCAACATAACACAGGGAAAAAGAATTTTCCCAAAAAACAAATTGATTTCTTTTAAATCACAGAAAGTCTCAAACTGTCGAACCTATGTGTAAATGTGACTCCCTTTAGATTTTACACATGTCAGAAGCAAAATATGAAATGTTACTACCTCCTTTGAACGTCCCTGACAAATATCGCAATAGGGTTATAAAGGGGGCCAAACATGATATATTATCGAAAATTTCATACACTCTCGATAATCAGAATACATATTTTTCACTTTATTACTTTACGACCTGATCATATACACAGTTATATATTTGGTATACCTAAGGTATTGTCGACAAAGAACTCTCGATAGATTTGATGGATTCAATGGAATACCTAATTCCTTTTCTGCCTTGAAGAAAGTATCTTGTAAAATCTGTCTGAGTTATTTTGTCCACCAACTATACCTGCTTCTGTACTATAGCTACATACATCTGTTTTCCAGATACCAGATAGATATACATATCATGAGTGCCTAGAAATACCTATAATGAGTGAGTCCCACAATAACCCAATAAAGAATGAGTCATAATGTGAAATAGCGGTGGTAGGATTAGACACAGGGGTTTAGATCCCCTTGGACGGCCAGAAACAATGTTAACAATCTATGTAGGTACTTTTACTTATAATCTTATAAATACTACTTAGTAATCACTTTCCTTTCTCTTCCGTTAAACAACACCTTTTCCATGTAACATAACGAAATGTTTTTTTTTTTCTCTCTCTCTTTTCGGTGCCAATAAAAGTATGTAGAAATTATACGTACCTACTTATAGGGTGATGGAGAAGTAGATAGGTATCTCCCTAAATTTTTGGATTGACAAATGATATCTTTTGAAACTAACATAAAATAATAATAATAAATTGATTTTGTAATGTAGCCTGGTAGATACCTACCTGATGTAGGGATCGAGTGGATCAGGCCCACTTTTATAATGTCTTCTGATGAAGTTTTTTTGCAAAGCGTTTACCCTTTCATGTGAATTTAATATAGGTACCTATGTACTTTAATGAAAATACAGTTGGAACGATAAGACCCTAAGCAGTTACAGTTCCCTCTATCAAACCTTCTAAAAAATCTACAAGAATAATGCGGTTCTACTGACGCAGTAAAAACCTGATGATCTCTTTCGCACTGATGTAGGCTGGGCAAGACGCTACGCTTCAAATTCTTGACGCGCAAGCGACAGAGCGCGAGCGGGCTTGTATAGAGGTATAAGTATCCACGTAAAAAACACCCTGTATTTTGCCTACTATTGAGTGGCAACCCGGTATACCTGTACGTTACAGAAGGTGCAAGAGAGACATTATTTATTTTTCCACACACCCAGGAGGAGAAAGGGAGAGGGAAATATAATATTGTATTTGTCATCCGAGGCACGGTGATGAATTGAGAAAAAGGAGAAAAAAAAGGCTCCTATCGATTTTATAGGGTGGAAGGAAATTACTGGGGCCTCGAATTACGAATAATGTAACTAGGAGATATACCTAATACTATCTAGGGCGGCTAGGGCCTTATTCCATGAACCACTTTTCACTTCTCAGTTATCACACATAAAAAGCCCACTCCGAGGCTTAGGTGCAGGGGGAAACAGCCCTAAAGGATGGATTAAGCTTCTAAAAGTTTCCTCAGTTATAATCCACACACACAAAAAAGTTGCAGAAAATTTGCCTCGTTTCGAATAAAAGTTGCTGTTTAGAGTCCCATTTGTGAGAACTGTAACAAGGAAGGTCCTGAAATCGAAAAGAGGAGGACAGGATAGGAGAAAGCCAGCCCTTCCGAGAACGAACATTATCTGTTTAGGATAAATTTCGCCCCGGGCGCATAGCCATCTTTATTTTAGGAAGGTTATTTTAACATCCTCAATTACAGGATCGTTCCATAAGGTACATCCATTATCAAATACCGTATCGATTTTTCTACCCAGTATGCTCTTCTTGTCTTCCTTCTTTTTTCATTAGAAGGAATAATAATAATAATAATAATAAAAAAAATAAAATTGAAAATGTCACAATTTACAATAGTCCCAATGAATAGCGAATGATTGAGTCCCCAATAAATAATACCTACTGACTTTACTGAGTGATTGAGTTAGTCCCAATGAATAGCGAATGAGTGAGTCCCCAATAAATACCTACTGACTTTACTGGATTTTATACTGAACGGATAATATTCGCTCTCTGAACGGCTGGCGTTCTCCTATCCTGTCTTCCTTCTCTCTTCGATTTCGGGACGATAAGACCCTAGCAGTAACAGTTCCCTCTATCAAACCACATAATATACGACTCTACTGACGGGGTAAAACCATGAAACCATCTATTTCCTGTTAATATGTAGAGCAGTGCTCCTCAAACTGTGTGCCGCGTTGGCAACAACTTTGAGAAGCACTGATGGGCGACTCGACGCCTTGACGCGAAGCGACGCGCAACGCTTCGAACTTTTCGAGCGCGCTTGTATTGAGGGTGTATCCACGTAGAAATTTATTTTTTCTATACAACCCTGTATTATTTCTCCTATTGAGTGGCAACCCGGTATACCTGTACGTTACAGAAGGTGCAAGAGAGACATTATTTATTTTTCCACACACCCAGGAGGAGAAAAGGAGAGGGAAATATAATATTGTATTTGTCATCCGACGCACGGTGATGAATTGAGAAAAAGGAGAAAAAAAAGGCTCCTATCGATTTTATAGGGTGGAAGGAAATTACTGGGGGCTCGAATTACGAATAATGTAACTAGGAGAACCTAACCTAATACTATCTAGGGCGGCTAGGGCCTTATTCCATGAACCACTCCTCACTCCTCAGTTATTACACATAAAAAGACCACTCCGAGGCTTAGGTGCAGGGGTAAACAGCCCTAAAGGATGGACTAAGCTTCTAAAAGTTTCCTCAGTTATAATCCACGCACACAAAAAAGTTGCAGAAAATTTGCCTCGTTTCGAATAAAAGTTGCTGTTTTTAAACTGTATATCGCTACTAAGACTCGAACCCCAGTACCACGGATTACGAGTCCCGACTTCTGCTTGAGCACACTCAAGCATTTATGTGGGCGTTCAGGAGTCAGGACACTCAAGTCTGATAATACATCGTTAGAATGTCAAATCACCACATAAAACAGAATAACAACAATTTATTCAGTAGCCTTCCTACTCTGTCTAGTCGTCTCAGATAAATCGTCGAATTCAGGAGATGAAAAGCAAGGCAAGTCTATCAAAACGAAAGCTCACTCTTGATGTGGGGGGAGAAACGATAATACATCGTTAGAATGTCAAATCACCACATAAAACAGAATAACAACAATTTATTCAGTAGTCTCTACATACAGCACCTAATCTGTCTACTCGTCTCAGATAAATCGTCGAATTCAGGAGATGAAAAGCAAGGCAAGTCTATCAAAACGAAAGCTCACTCTTGATGTGGGGGGAGAAAATCGTTTGATGTGGCGTGGACTATGTGGCAACTTATTGGCAAAACGTCTCCCTCCCATCGTCAGACCACAAATACAGTCAGACTAATTGACTTACAACTTCATTCCTTCCTTATCTTTCTCCCTTGATAACCTTGATGGCTATTCACTTTGTGGATTTGTGGTGGTAATACTTACCTCGGTGGTGTAGTGGTCAAGGCGCTCGACTGGTAAACAGGAGGGCGTGGGTTCAATCCCAGCCGAGGTATGGAATTTTATCCTCTCACCGCGCTTCTATAGGTATTCTCTATTTAGGCGCTTCTATACAGACATAGGTACCTGACAAATAGGTAAATAAATAAATAATAAATAATAGTGCTTATTTATACTGCTCGTATAGGACTGAAAAGTCCGTTTACTCCAGCAGTAGGCTCGTACTATTATTGTGGTCAAATTCTCAAATTATATGAGGATAAAATTCCATACCTCGGCTGGGATTGAACCCACGCCCTCCTGTTTACCAGACGAGCGCCTTGACCACTACACCACCGAGGTAGGCAAAGGCACCGAGGTAGGGTATTTAATGTTTATAAATTATTTTTTAGTAAACCCAGTGGGCATTACAATGGTCATCTTCTATACAGACATAAGTACCTGACAAATGGAACAAAAACCAAAGTTCACCATATTAACCAACTGTTCGATGTTTGAAGTCGTAGCATTGCACAAACAGCATAAAATGCTGCCTGCCTAGAGTGCCTAGTTACCTTGGAGGGTAGAGCGTCTCCATTGTAAGCCCTATTTCCGCCCAGGGCGAACTTTCTGCCAGATAAGGTTCGTTCTCACCAACTGGATTTCTCTTATCCTGTCGTCCTCTCTTCGATTTTGAGCTAAAAAACCTCCTTTGTTACAGATCCCTCTATCAAATCTCTTGAAAAAAATCTGAAATGGCAGTGTGACTTAGGTTCTCACTTCTGAGGTAGTACCTGCGTATTACAGTAATAATGACGTTAGCTCAGTCAATTTGAAGTTAAAACTGTTGCGACATCTCGACAATTCCTTGAGCAGCATTCGCAAAGCAGTTTCGAAACACAACAATACAGCTGTAGGTATGAGCTCAGAGTACATTTTCAACTTTTTTTGAGTCGTTACATCCAAAGTTATAAAAGTTATTTAACTTGGGTACTTTATAATCTACACTCAATTATCTCGCAAAAGTTTCATTGAATTTTTCAAGAAAGCTTTCACGTAAGCTCAGGACTGGTGTTAGAATGACACTTTTCACATTCATATATACCTGCCTCGGTGGTGTGCCTTGTAATCAGGAGGCCGTTTTATGGAACATTGTCCTCAACATTACTTGTATTATATTTTCCTTTCGGAAAGGAACCTGTAATTTATGCCAAATGAGGGGGAAACGAACTTTAGAAAGGAAAATACACCTTTGATGTGATAATTTGGAACACACTAGTAGTCGTCTACTCCTGGGGTAAATTCTATCAAAGTCGGAATAACTGTAGGTATACACAACAAGCCCGTTCTGCGGCTGAGGTGTAGGGGCCAACAGCCCCAAAAAGATACAAATCTACGAAAAGAAAGGAAAACCTTTGCTTTGATGTGATAATTTGGAACACACTAGTAGTCGTCTACTCCTGGGGTAAATTCTATCAATGTCGGAATAACTGTAGGTATACACAACAAGCCCGTTCTGCGGCTGAGGTGTAGGGGCCAACAGCCCCAAAAAGATACAAATCTACGAACTATTGTGGAGCTATGGTGAATGCAACAAACCATCTAGTTTATTGTAGAATAATAATAATAGTGCTTATTTATACTCCTCGCACTTACTTACTTTACTTTCCGTGTCCGCTTTGACCAATGACCATGTCAGATACTCCTCTTCCAATATTCTGCTACTTGGATCGCCGCATCATTTACAAGCAGCAGGTCTTGTTCGTTGCAGGTAGCAGCTGCGTTTGGGCAGACGAGAAGATGGGCCTCGTCTTGGATGGATCCACAATCGCACAGATCATCTTCGCTGAGTCCCCATTTCTTCATGTTCTTCTTGCATTTGGACACTTTTGTTCTCAGGCGGTTCAGGGTCTTCCAGATTGGGTACTTTAGGTTTCCGCCGCATAGGACTGAAAAGTCCCTTTACTCCAGCAGTAGGCTACTACTATTATTGTGGTCAAAATTCTCAAATTATATGAGATAAAATTCCATACCTCGGCTGGGATTGAACTCACGCCCTCCTGTTTACCAGGCGAGCGCCTTGAGCACTACACCACCGAGGCAGGTGCGCCTCGATAGTTGAACCTTTTTCAAGATCCAATTTCATCAAAAGAAAGGGCCTAAATAATGCTATCGAACCAGTGGTATTCCAAAATTGTAGTCATAAAAACAAAAATTAGAAAAATAAATGTTGGCAGGTGGGCCAATAAATGGTTTTTTAGGTGGGCGAATAAATGGTACACTTACCCTATATCTCTGTGAAAGTTTGAAAAATGTGAAGGAAACTTAAGTTTTCTTGTCTGTTTTGAACATGGGAATATGGAACAAATAAAACGACCTGTGACAATGTTTCTTTACCACAATGTCTCGTGTTCTATTCCCACAGAGCCATCAAAAATTTGCTCTCGTAGGCGATTCCGAAAAATGTCCGCCTCGAAATGACGTTACTAAACTGTATGTCGCTACTAAGACTCGAACCCCAGTACCACGGATTACGAGTCCCGACTTCTGCTTGAGCACACTCAAGCATTTATGTGGGCGTTCAGGACACTCAAGTCTGATAATGCATCGTTAGAATGTCAAATCACCACATAAAACAGAATAACAACAATTTATTCAGTAGCCTTCCTACTCTGTCTACTCGTCTCAGATAAATCGTTGAATTCAGGAGATGAAAAGCAAGGCAAATCTATCAAAACGAAAGCTCTCTTGATGTGGGGGAGAAAATCGTTTGATGTGGCGTGGACTATGTGGCAACTTATTGGCAAAACGTCTCCCTCCCACCGTCAGACCACAAATGCAGTCAGACTAATTGACTTACAACTTCATTCCTCCCTTATCTTTCTCCCTTGATAACCTTGATGGCTATTCACTTTGTGGATTTGTGGTGGTAATACCTACGTCTTATCAGATCCACAAGAGTGAAATGAGTGTAGGGATCTAATTTGGAGAGTAGCACGTCTGCCTTGTAAGCGCTAGGACGCCGGCGAACTTTATCCTATTTAAAAAAAAGATGGGTGTTCCACCGCCGATATTTTGTTTACAGACAGACACACGGACACACAGACATACACACGGACCAATGGCTGAAACTTTGGATTTAGGCTCTAGGGACCTCAAAACGTATTTTGACACTAAAAACTGACCAATAGTTTGGCAAGAACGAAATTGAGAAATGAGACTTGGATTTTGTTCCTCTTTCCCTTCTTCCTCTTTTCTTTCTGAAGTTTTTCTTCTATTTTCTTTATATCCCAATCGTTTTTCTTGTAGTTCGAGATTTGTTTTGATTTATTTACTATCTTACCTTGCTCCTTCTTTCTCCACGGAAAAGTTACG
Organism: Diaphorina citri; assembly: GCF_000475195.1. Lineage (NCBI taxonomy): Eukaryota > Metazoa > Arthropoda > Insecta > Hemiptera > Psyllidae > Diaphorina > Diaphorina citri. The sequence continues at coordinate 13,367 of NW_007378163.1, forward strand.
AGCGTTATTTTCGTATCGACTAAAAAAAAAAATAATGGAATCAAAGTTAGTTAGGTAATTGGGTAGGTATAGAATGTATAGATAGATGTGATACCTACCTAGGGAGTTTAACCTCACTTTTGGTTCACTTTTACTGGACCGGTTGACTTGAAACTTGGTGCAGCACTGAAGTATCATGAATGACAATAGGACATTCCAAAATTTGCAAAGCTTTTTTTTACTTTCTATTACTACAGTATAGCGGAGCTATACTAGTAATGAAAGTATTGCAATCGGTCCAAATTTTCAAAATCGGGAAATGGTTGGAAATATCCGTTTTGGGATCCCCTGATGTCAAAAAAGTGATTTTTAGCCCATGGTCTGTACGTAACGTACGTACGTACGTAACGTACGTACGTACGTAACGTACGTACGTACGTAACGTACGTACGTACGTAACGTACGTACGTACGTAACGTACGTACGTACGTAACGTACGTACGTACGTAACGTACGTACGTACGTAACGTACGTACGTACGTAACGTACGTACGTACGTAACGTACGTACGTACGTAACGTACGTACGTACGTAACGTACGTACGTACGTAACGTACGTACGTACGTAACGTACGTACGTACGTAACGTACGTACGTACGTACGTACGTACGTACGTGCGTACATACATACGTACAGACCATGGGCTAAAAATCACTTTTTTGACATCAGGGGATCCCAAAACGGATATTTCCAACCATTTCCCGATTTTGAAAATTTGGACCGATTGCAATACTTTCATTACTAGTATAGCTCCGCTAAACTGTAGTAATAGAAAGTAAAAAATCTGGTGTGAACATCACACGACTTTCCTTATCCTATTGAATGATGCTTATTTGAGTGTTCTTTTACCCTAACTTTTACAATATCTCTAACCGTTTTGTCGCTATAGCTGAAAACCGCCAAAAAACGGTCGAAATCTGTCAAAAGCGGTCAAAATACCGCCAAGCGCAGCAAACATCTCAACCAAACGTTTTGTGTTGCATCCTTATCACATTTGTGAACTACATACCAAATTTCAAGTCTCAAGCTTATACCATTCCCAAGATATTGTTAAATTACACCGAAAACCGTCAAAAAGCGGTAAAATGCCGCCAACCGTTGCACCAGTCTTAACCAAAATTTCGTGTCGCATCCTTGTCACATTTGACATCTACATACCAAATTTCAACTCTCTAGCTCTTACCGTTCTCGAGATATTTTGTTTACAGACAGACAGACACACAGACACACACACGGACCAATGGCTGAAACTTCGGATTTAGGCTCTAGGGACCTCAAAACGTGTTTTGGCACTAAAAACTGAACATCGAAAATTTGACCCGATTACATTACTTTCCTTCCTATAGGATAAGGAAAGTAAAAAAAACTGGTGTTTGGGGGATTTTTTTCACATTTTCTCACACAAATGAGCTCTGATCTTGAAATTTGTCACGACAACCTAAGAACTCAGCCTATAAGATAGGCGAAACTCGAGTCGGAGTAGAAAAACACAAATACCTAGTATCCAGTAATAATAGAAACGGTAAGAATAATGTTAATACATAGGATGTCTAATATAAACCTAACAAATAATCGCCAAAAATTAAATAAAAATTAAAATTCAATATGAAAGTTGAGAGAGAAAGAGAACTGAGTGGGAAGCAAGAAAAAAGGAGGGAGGTAAACAGAGGGATAAATGTGGGATGAGAATACAATAAAAGGAAGATGAGAAGAGGATGGAAAGAGGATGTAGGAATGGAAAGGGAGAGAATACCTTCTGAGAGAGAGAGGAAGAGTGCACAAGGCAGAGAGAGAGAGAGATAAAGGGCAACAGAGGGAGCCAGAGGGAGAGGGAAAGGGTGACATGAATTTTATGACACTTGAGTGCAGAATATGGGAACCCCCTCTTACGTCCCTCACAGTCAGTGGGGGAGGGGAAGGAAGAATGATAAGAGGGGAAGTAGAAGTAGGCGTAGGGAGAGAACAGTGGCGAAAACAAAGGTACAAAGCGAGTAAGGTTTCACAAAAATATCCAACAACAACAACAAGTTAAGTAAAACCATGTAGAAATGGTGAATGCGCCAAAAATAGTGGAGGCGCCAAAAATAGTGGAGATGCCAAAACTCCAAGAGGGGTAAACTCGGATAAATATTTGTCCCATGTTCTATTTAAAATCTTTACTGTATTTAAGCTACTCGTACGATCAGTAGGCTGGAGTTACTCAGAAGAATCAGTAGGCTGGAGTCACTCAGAAGAAAAGGGCATTTCAAAAGTGGAGTGATGAAGATTCCCCACTAAACTTTATTTCTTCCCCACTGGTGGGGAGTTATCTTTTGCTGCCTGTTGTCAAGTGCGTCTTAATATTTCAAGTACCCACACACACATATCAGTAATCCCACTGTGGGAAACGGGGGAAAAACTAGGTGTTAAACAGGGATTAGTTGAAGAGCTCAGGAAGGACTGAGGGGGCAAAGTGAGAAAAAAAGGAAGGAAGGAGGGATTCTACCATCAGTAGGCTGGAGTTACTCAGAAGAAAAGGGTGTTTCAAAAGTGGAGTGATGGAGATTGCCCACTCAACTTTATTTGTTCCCCACTGGTGAAGAGTTATCTTTTGCTGCCTGTTATCAATTGCGTCTTGATATTTCAAGTACCCACACACATATATCAGTAATCCAACTGTGGGAAACGGGGGAAAAACTAGGTGTTAAACAGGGATTAGTTGAAGAGCTCAGGAAGGACTGAGGGGGAAAGTGAGAAAAAAAGGAAGGAAGGAGGGATTAAGTGGATGAAAAATTTGATAAAAGGTAGGAGAAGAAGGAAGAGGAGGAGAAGGAGGTGATAGGTGAGAGAGAAAAAAGAGGCGAAAAGTGAGGAATTTTAATTGTGTTAAGCATTAATGCTTGTCACAAATGTCGTTCCCTGCTTAATGCACTACGCTAAATTTTATGACTTGACTTGGACTCGAACCACCAACCTCCAGATTCGAAGTCCACCGCGCTAACCACTGCACTACTGAGGTTGGAAAGAGGCGAAAAGTGAAAATAAAAGGGGAAGGAAAGAGTGATAAAGGTAGCAAAAGTGGAATAGGTGATAAGAGGGAGGAAGAGGAGGTGAAGGACAAAAGTGAAAAATGTGATAAGAGGAAGGAGGAGAAAGAGAAGGGAAAGAATAACAGTGAAAAGGTGATAAATAAAAGGAAGGAGGAGATAGAGGAAGAGGAGGAGGAGAAGGAGGAGGAAGAGAAAGAAGTGGTAGGTTGATACCTTTAACGGATAATGTTTTGCCGCATTTTACATTTATATCATCAAAGGTGTTTTTTTATGTCTTTTTTTTATGTTTTCACTATAAGAAGTGATAAAATCTCCTCCTCTTCTTCCTCCTTCTTCTCCTCCTCCTCTTTCTTCCTCCTCTTGGGGAAGTGGTAGGTTGATACCTTTAACGGATAATGTTTTGCCGCATTTTACATTTATATCATCAAAGGTGTTTTTTTATGTCTTTTTTTATGTTTTCACTATAAGAAGTGATAAAATCTCCTCCTCTTCTTCCTCCTTCTTCTCCTCCTCCTCTTTCTTCCTCCTCTTGGCAGTTCATTTTAAATGTGTCAGCAGTCTCCATTATGTAAAGGGTGTTCCATTAAGAACGCCCACATTTGAAATGCTAAAAAACGCAGGCTATTTGGAGTATCAAAAAAGTAATATTTCTATGGAAAGTACACACTTTGCCATTATGTATGGGATTGAATAACAGTCATAATTATGCCCTCAAGTGCTCGCTTGCAGGAGCCCATTCGTTGGACTCAATTTTCCACCATTACTTAATTCCATCATGAAAATCACTCCAAACGATCAGTTTATATGTGAATGTAATGATTTCTCATAAATCACATGTGATTTTTCAGTTCACCAATAGCTCATATTTTGCTCATTGACACATTGACAAATCCACCATGCCAAAATGGGCTTAATCGCTCAAGAGATTTTTTCGGTCTATGATGTTTTGAAATTTCAACTAATCACTCATAATTTCGATGATACGTTTGGACCATTAGTAAAAGGTGCTGGTTCATGTACCTAGCCATGAATAAATGGCATACATTAAGCTCATTAAGGAATAACCTGGCATCAAATTCAATCAAATCAATGCATGGGGTAGGTTGAGAATGAAATAACAAATCAGGGCGTTCCTATTGGAACACCCTCTATGAGATAAATATATATATTATGTATATGACCTTGTACATGTTTATTATGTACGTCATTTCAGCATGTGCTTGACACTTGTTACTCATGTGGTGATAAAACAATACTCTATCCTTTGTTAAAAGTGCTGGTTCATGTACCTAGCCATGAATAAATGGCATACATTAAGGAATAACCTGGCATCAAATTCAAACAAATCAATGCATGGGGTAGGTTGAGAATGAATTAATAAATCAGGGCGTTCCTATTGGAACACCCAACACCCTTTATTATCTATGAGATAAGTGTATATTATATAAATATATGGCCTTGTACATGTTTATTATGTACGTCATTTCAGCATGTGCTTGACACTTGTTACTCATGTGGTGATAAAACAATACTCTATAAGGGCTGTATTCTACTTGCGGTGAAAAATACTACTGACGTAAATGATTCCCAAGGAACTTGGAAAAAGTGCTACTATCGATTTAGTGTTCTTAAAAAAAAATCTGGTGTGAACATCACACGACTTTCCTTATCCTATTGAATGATGCTTATTTGAGTGTTCTTTTACCCTAACTTTACACCGTGCCGAGCCGCTGTGCTGGTTTCTCCGTTTTACTTTTCAAACCATGGCGTTAGATAAACAAAACAGCCTTCAACAGCCTTTCTCTGAAGCGAAAGCTACCCTACAAAAGTCTATAAAATTACCATCCAACAAACAACACAAACAGCACAGACGACAGACGAAATCCATGACAAGAAACGAAATTTCGTCGACAAAAAGAAACGAGAGACAAAAGAGCATCACCCGAAAACAAAAACAGCAACAAGTTGACGAGAGAGTCGTAAGTCGAAAGATATTTTCGGCGGAGGGATTTTTTTGTCTTTTCCTCGAGATTTCCCATGTCAAAATATCAGACAGGTGAGAAGAGTATCAAAGTGGAAACAAGAGCAATAGAATCGTATCTAGAAAAGGGAAGTGGAAGAGAAAAGGAGTTTACGAATGGGGATGGAAGAGAGGAAGAATTACGGATGAGAAGGAAGAAGTGGGAGAGGTAGACAGGGGTAAAAGAGAAAAAGGATACAACCAAACGTTTTCTGTTGCATCCTTGTCACATTTGTGAACTACATACCAAATTTCAAGTCTCTAGCTTATACCGTTGTAGATGGAAAGAAGGACAAGGAGAGGAAATAAGACGAAATCCGAGAGAGCTTCTAAAAGTCAGGAGATGAAGAAAAGAGACTAAATCAAAGAGAAGGAGATGGGAGAGACAATGAAAGAGGAGGAGGAGAACGATTGGAAAATAGGAGAGGAAGAGAGTAGGAATGAAGAGGAGATAAAAGGAAGCGAGAACAGGAGGAGGTAGAGGTAGGAAGAAAAGGCTAAACTAATAGAACAATAAAGAAAGGACATTCGATGGAGGAGGAAGAAAAAGAAGAAGGAGAAAAAGAACAGATGTGAACGGAAAACAAGCAAAGAGCGAACTGAAGAGAAGAGAATAGAGGAGTGGAAAAAAAAGCAAGAGACATGGGGGGGGGGGAAAAAAAAGTCAGGAGAAGAAGAAAAGAGACTAAATCAAAGAGAAGGAGATGGGAGAGACAATGAAAGAGGAGGAGAAGAACGATTGGAAAATAGGAGAGGAAGAGAGTAGGAATGAAGAAGAGATAAAAGGAAGGGAGAACAGGAGGAGGTAGAGGTAGGAAGAAAAGGCTAAACTAATAGAACAAATAAAGAAAGGACATTCAATGGAGGAGGAAGAAAAAGAAGAAGAAGAAGTAAAAGAACAAGAAAAAGAGGAAGGAGAAAAAGAACAGATGTGAACGGAAAACAAGCAAAGAGCGAACTGAAGAGAAGAGAATAGAGGAGAGGAAAAAAAAGCAAGAGACATGGGGGGGGGGGGTAAAAAAGCAAAGTAAAGGTCACCATGTATATTTGTAGATACTCATGTTTAAGTTTAGTTCCACAAGGATGTTCAGTAAGTTCAAGAACTTGCGTCCTTTGAAGGCTGAAATTTGTGTTGGGAGATGAAGGTACGGTCCTCGGTACTTGAAGTTAAGTACCTATAACTTGACCAGTCCCTCTAATGAGAATCGTAAGCACCAGAAATTAATCGATGTCCATGAGGGTAAGTAGTGTCCAGTGTCCATGAGTTTATGAGTGTAAGACGAAAGTCTCATTACTTGTGTATGTGGTTAAGACTTGGGATATGCAAGTGGATGTTCTTTACAATGTAACATGCAAGTTACCTATACTTGACCGATGTATAATGGAAGGAAACGAGCTACAGAAGAGGCTAGGCTACGAGTACAAGGGTCTCTCTCTCTCTGTATTATTTGAACAATTTTTTTTCCTTTTCTTTTGTTATTGTCTTTGCTGGTATACAAATATTACCTACCCCTACCCTGCCCAACAAATATTAAAACCGTATACCCTAACCCCTTGTTCTCTACATATAGTATCTAAAAGCTAACCCTGCACAAATAGGTATTTACCTATTTTTTTTTTCCTTTCTAGTGTTTTTCTTCCTGCTCTTTTTGCTTTTTTAATTGTACCACACTTTTATCTCCGAAAGGTATTTGCTTAGCCTTAGAAAGTAGAAAGTGTTGGGTTTTTGTCGGCATACCTACTTGTACAAGTTACATACGGATATATTTTATTGTTATTACTTTCTATTATTTTTAAAATAATTGCTCTAAAAAATTTAAAAAAAAAATGTCTACAGTCTTCAGTAGAGCAATAGTAGTGTTCCCTCTTAAAGTTCAATTTCATTTCATCTGCCCTGAAAAAAGGGAAATTGATTTTTGCGGGAGAAAAGAATCTGAAGTTGTTGTAAGTAGTAGCAGTAGCTGCGGATCAGGAATCAGGACTCCTCTCCAAATTCTTGTCCCAGGGGGTAGGTCCAGGCACTCAGCCACTTTTACCGACCTCATCCAGAGGTTTAGAGAATCTGAAGTAGGTAATATCTAGTGGCCATCAGAAAGAGGAGAGGTTAGTTTTACTTGGTAACCCCTTTGAACCCTTTTTAACGGCCTTTGACCTCTACGAAACGGCCCTCGACCTCTACGAAACGCTCCTCGAGCTCTACGAAACGGTCCTCGAGCTCTACGAAACGCTCCTCGAGCTCTACGAAACGGTCCTCGACCTTTCCACGGCCCTGCCGAGAAGGGCGAACAATTTAGACGTAAAATAGTACCGTTCCCAATGTGTACTCCAGTCACGGAATCAATCATTTGCATGATACACATTTCTTGACCCCGCCGGGAATCGAACCCGGGTCTCCCGCGGACTTGGTATTTTATCTTTCTTTCGAAAAATAATGGCTTTATGCTCTCAATTCATTCGCAATTTTGTTCCTTATTCCCTAACATATGAGATGGCTCTCAAGAATATTTTTCCATTCTTTTTCAGTGGCAGGGTGATCGCTTTTCCACTCAAAAACTGATGTCTGAATTACCCTTTAACTTTAAATTGGGTGCAACTGGTAGAGGTATAAATTTTTTAATGACTTTGTATCTGTAGTTCTTTAGGAGAAGTTGTAAATCTGTCTACTGACAGGTGTCAACACTTGAAAAAGTTCTTTACCTACATCTAAATTTATTATCCCCCCCCCCCCAACTTTGAACCACCCCCTATAGGGAGTTGAAGAGTGAGTATCTAACTCATTTACTGAGTAGTCCCCTGACCCTGAGTGAAAAGTGTAGGCACAATAGATTCATACTGACATTGCAGATAAGTAAGTAGGTAGGTATTATATGTACATTATTCTGCCAAAGCCATCATCCTGTGGCAAAAGGTGGAAAGGATGTGTTGCGATTTCATGCGTTCCATTTTGAATTGCATTATTTTTTATCTCCTGTGACATCTCTCGTCGTAAGCAGAACTTCTCACTTTTTCCTCCTGTCAGTAAGTCACGTTCGTACTCCCTGTTCCTGTTGAAAAAGGTTTGTTTCCTTTCTCCGGAGTGATGACGAGTTATAGAAATGAGTAGACTGGGTGGTTTCAGTAATTTCAGTTCAGTCAATTATACGGGGTGGGGTGACTACTAGTGACTAGTAGAGAAACGGATTGTTGTATAACCATGACGTGCTTGATACAAATGTCTTGACCCTGCCGGGAATCGAACCCGGGTCTCCCTTGTGCAAGGCGAGCGCAGTGACCATCACTAAGCCATAGGAGCTGACTACCTATAGGCTATAGGGAATTGAAGAGTGAGTATCTAACTCATTTACTGAGTAGTCCCCTGAGTGAAAAGTGTAGGCACAATAGATTCATACTGACATTGCAGATAAGTAAGTATAGGTAGGTATTATATGTACATTATTCTACCAAAGCCATCATCCTGTGGCAAAAGGTGGAAAGGATATGTTGCGATTTCATGCGTTCCATTTTGAATTGCATTATTTTTTATCTCCTGTGACATCTCTCGTCGTAAGCAGAACTTCTCACTTTTTAATTATGTACATTATTCTGCCAAAGCCATCATCCTGTGGCAAAAGGTGGAAAGGATATGTTGCGATTTCATGCGCGTTCCATTTTGAATTGCATTATTTTTTATTTTTTTATCTCCTGTGACATCTCTCGTCGTAAGCAGAACTTCTCACTTTTTCCTCCTGTCAGTAAGTCACGTTCCTACTCCCTGTTCCTATATTATGTATTTATGTTGTAAGAGGAACGTTAAAATAAAACAACGAAGATGAAAAAAACATAAAGAAAAAGAAGATCTTCGATTAAACGTCATTTTACCTATTCGTCCAAGTATAAAGTAACGAAAACATTGCTTAATATTTAAAAAAGAAAAGAAGAAAAACTCAAAGTTCATGCACATGTAAACGAGCTACACGCTTGAAATTAATGCAAAATGGAGTCATTAATGTATTTATCTATGTAATATATCTAACACAACATATGTGTAATACGACACACGCTTGAAATTAATGCAAAATGGAGTCATTAATGTATTTATCTATGTAATATCTATAGAACACAACATATGTAATACGACATATACCTATGTGATTCGTCATATACCTCATGTAAAACAGCGTGGAAAATGTTGCAAAATCTCATGCATAATTACAAAAGTCACAGACGAGACGGGGGAAAACTAATTTCAGTTCTCTCGAAATATGATGATGTTGATTATAAAAATTGTATAATTGCGAATTATAACGAAGAATTCGCATTTTATATTTGTTCTGTTTTGTAGAAAGTTTTAGACTCGTGTCATGCAAGCACACAGGTAGCTGTCGCTGATATTGGATTACAGGATGGTTCAGGGTAAATCATGCAGAGTGATTCACGGAAAGAGAAGAATACCTGTATTTCGTGTACATTTTTTTGTTGTTTTTTTTTTGTTTTAAAAAGATGAGTGTTCCACCGCCGTTTTTATTTCGTAGCAATGGAACAACTGCTACATTAGACGCTTGTGGCCTGCTTTACTTTGCGGAGCTTTCGGAGATTGGAAAGTTTGGAATAGGTACTCATCCTTTTGCGCCAGGGTCTTTGAAAATTTTCAATTGGTTGAATTTAGTTTGATATAGTGATTGATGAATAAATTTCCGAATAGAAGGTAGTAGAATAATGCATTCCGTGAAAGAACGGAGTATGTCTTATCCTGCTGAGTTTGAATAGGAAAGTCCTTAGAAATAGGTGTATTCCAAGAAGTCAGTTGCCAATCCACCTAATACCAGTAACATTCCATTTCAAGCTGTAATCGGTCAATTTCATAGGATTGGTTGCTATACAGAATGAAAACGGCTACTTTCCCTGTCGCGTATAATATCTCTAGTAGCGCGGTCAAACTTTCTTGACTTGGCGGGGCGGAGCGCTACCGCGTTAGGTAGTAGAATAATGAATTCCGTGAAAGAACGGAGTATGTCTTATCCTGCTGAGTTTGAATAGAAAAGTCCTTAGAAATAGGTGTATTCCAAGAAGTCAGTTGGCAGTCCACCTAATACTGGCGTCCAGTAACATTCCATTTCAAGCTGTAGTCGGTCAATTTCATAGGATTGGTTGCTATTCAGAATAAGTGCAATCTTTTTTGGAACTAAACTGATTTTAACCGGATTAGATTAGCCGTTTTACAAAGAGCTTAGGCTCTCCCTAGCACAACAATCTTTTTTGGAACTAAACTGATTTTAACCGGATTAGATTAGCCGTTTTACAAAGAGCTTAGGCTCTCCCTAGCACAAAATCCTTCTGTGAAGTTTGCACATTTTCATCTTTTCTTTCTTCTGTCAATAAGTAGCGGAAATGTTCGTTTATTGAACGGAAATTGTTCATGGAAGAAAGAGGAGGAAATATTATATTGAGAATTCAATATCATTAAAAATAATTATTCTAATGATGAACTCCCGACTATGTCTGCACAAGACCTGCGGCAGATGAAAATTCCCTTTCAGGTTACAAGAGAACTTAATGGGCTCAAGAAAAGAAATCATGTCTTGAGTATTGGACTTTTTAATGAGATCCCTGTTTTTAATGTAGAAGATCTAATACCGCCCGCATATTATTCATCGATGTTCTTTTCAATACAATACTGCCAATATTGTAAAACTATTGATCTAAAATTCACAAATAAACAAAACAATATGGAAATTTTAATACCTGTGGTACCTAGTTTCTTATTTACCAATAGCAATTTTCGTCAGCTCCCATGGCGTAGTGGTCACTGCACTCGCCTTGCACGCGAGAGACCCGGGTTCGATTCCCGGCGGGCTCAAGAAATTTGTATCAAGCAAATGATTGACTCCGTGACTGGCTGTTGCGGGGCCCACTCAGCCTCGTGAGGAAAATGAGTAGCTATGACATATAAATGCGCATAGCGACCGGTGCCAGCATGGTAGGTAAACATTGGATGTTAGGATTATTGAGATATTGGGAAAAAACCTCCAATGCTGCAGTGAGCACCAAAGTTGTGATATAATAACACAAAGAAACTGCATTTACATTTACAATAGCAATTTTCATAGCTCCCTCAATATTTCAACAGGTCTGTTCCATTCTTCTCAGCGTACACAGTTTTTCATTTATTTATTGTACTCTTATTGTATTTCATTCATTTTTTATTTGTTTTCCAAAAAGGACAAAAGAAAAGTTCCATCAAATATTAAAAAATATATTGTTTGATGATTTTAAAATATTCTGTTTACAGTTTCCCCCTCTATTTTCAGGGTTCATGAATAATGAATTGTTATTGCAAGCTTTTGTAAGGCAAATGGAGCGTGAATGAAACAAAGGCTTGTAGCTTAGATTATGCCTGGGGGGGTTCATGGTCGGAAAATGACAGTGCCCCCTACACCCCGTGGTATGCTTGTAATATTATGCTTGTATTGTTTCCAATATTGTTCAATATTTTGAATATCGGGTCGAGTGAATTGGAAAACACCACTTGCCTTCTGGCTTCTGGCCCACTCCATTTGTAAAGCTTAAAAGAGCGTTCCTTTGCCCACGGGATCAATTTAATTTGAAGAAGCCAATTACCGATATGAACCACGAACAAACATTGTTGAGTATTCTAGTTTTTCAATGAATGCGGATTCAGCAAAGGTATATATTCTGTAAAGGTGTGTCTGCACTACACATACTCGACCGGCCATCGATTGATGTCTGAACCGTCCACACTGCCTCGATAACATATAGTTTCTCCTCGTCGATCGATATCGATCGACGGACCTATGTCGACAATGTTTGGACATACCTTAAAAATATAGGAGGAGAACTATCGATAGCACTATCGATAGTTTTGACTATCGATAACTATCGATGGTGCCGACTATCGATAGTTCTCCTCCTCTACTTACAACTTACAATTTGAAATATTACGTATATGTGTTGTAAGAGGAACGTTAAAAAAAAAAAAAAAAAAAAAAAAAAAAAAAAAAAAAAAAAAAAGTGTGGGGTCATCAAGTATCAGGTAGACCTGATCAGGTGTACCTGATAGTGAGTGGCTCACCATCAGGGAGGCAAACATTCACAGTGACCAGTGAGATCTTTGATTAAACGTCATTTTACCTATTCGTCTAAGTATAAAGTAACGAAAACATTGCTTAACATTTAAAAAAAGAAAAGAAGAAAAACTCAAAGTTCATGCACATGTAAACGAGCTACACTAGGTACACTCTTGAAATTAATGCAAAATGGAGTCATTAATGTATTTATCTATGTAATATCTAACACAACATATGTAATACGACATATACCTATGTAATTCGTCATATACCTCATGTAAAACAGCGTGGAAAATGTTGCAAAATCTCATGCATAATTACAAAAGTCACAGACGAGACGGGGAAAACTAATTTCAGTTCTCTCGAAATATGATGATGTTGATTATAAAAATTGTATAATTGCGAAATATAACGAAGAATTCGCATTTTATATTCGTTTCTGTTTCGTAGAAAAGTTTTAGTCTCGTGTCATGCAAGCACACAGGTAGCTGTCGCTGATATTAGATTACAGGATGGTTCAGAGTAAATCATGCAGAGTGATTCACGGAAAGAGAAGAATACCTGTATTTCGTGTACATTGTACATTGCTTATGATATCTGGGATCCCATAAAGATACTTCTCCTCCTCCTTGTGATACCTACTTAAAATATATTACGAAAAACTAATAATAAAACCTGTGTGAAGTAAACACAACAAAACTGTCATAATACCTACATACCTACCTTTTTCCTACGTATAATCTTGTGTTGTCTTTGTCTACCTACATTCAAAGTCAAATAAGAGCGTCCCACGTTTGTTCATTGTTCGGAAACACTTCAGACAGTGTAGGCAGCAATATCTCCCACTTTGTTTATGAAAATGAATAAATACAGATCCCTACTTACACTCAAGAGAAAGTTCAACCCTAGAGGGACCTTTAATCATTAAGTCAACTTTAGAATCCACAATCGTGGCTTGAGGTCCTTGAGTGCCCCCAGTGGACTTCAGTGGAGACGCAACTTAAACTTTAGCCCTGTGAAAAAATGTAATAACAAACATTAATAAAATTAACCCACGGTAAATCTAAACCTGACAGTATCAACTCTTTCAATCAGTAATAATGTAGAGGCTATATGGGGCGGAAAAAACCCCTTTTTTAATAAAACAAAAGTAAAAAAAAAAAGATCCAAGAGAATTAGAATTGGCCAGAGTAATTCAGGCCAAAGGAAAAGAGGTGCGTATAATAAACAAAAAGAATTATATTGTATACCTGCCTAGGCAAAAAATATACCTACCTACGTATATGAAACAAAGGAATGAGAGGTAATTATTTTTGACCCAGTAATTATTTCAGCCCTAGTGACTTATTATTATTATTTTTTTTAGGCTTTCAAGCTTTTAACTCGATTATTTTTAGGGAGGGCAGGCAACGCGCGTTGCTTTTATTTGTTGAAGCAAATAGCGGACCTTGGATTGGGAAGGAGTAGAAAGGAGTACCTAGCTGAAAGGCGCAAGGAGGAGGGAGTATAAGATAGGAGGGAGATGGTAGGAGACGAAGGAGGAGGGAGGAGAGAATGGGAGGTAGCAGGAGGGAGAGATTGTGTAGAGAACTGTTAAGTGGAGAGCTGATGGTGCGAGTAGGTGTATGCTATTATTCTAATAGCTTTTCCCCCCTTTCCGAGACCTGGCCGTGAGACAGTCCTAGTAAAGATTGAGTGTGAGTCCTGAGTCCCTATATAAATAATGAGTGAGTAAGTCCCTATAACTAGTGAGTGAGTGAGTTCCAATAAATAGTGAATGAGTGAGTTTTTCCTTCCCCTGATCTCCTTTTATATCTTCCTCTTTTCATTTTCCTTTCTCTCTTCCTTGTTCCTCTCCTTCTTATTTCTACTTCTCCTTTTCTTCTTCCACCTCCTTCTCCTCCTCCTCCTCCTCCTCCTCCTCCTTCTCCTCCTCGTCATCCTCCTCCTCTACCTCCTCCTTCTCCTCTTCCTCCTTTCCTTCTACTCCTCTTCCTGACTCTTACTTTCTCGTATAATCACCCGAAGCATAGCTTTCTTTTCATTTTCCTTTCTCTCTTCCTTGTTCCTCTCCTCTACCTCCTTCTTATTTTCTACTTCTCCTTTTCTTCTTCCACCTCCTTCTCCTCCTCCTCTTCGTCATCCTCCTTCTCTACCTCCTCCTTCTCCTCTTCCTCCTTTCCTTCTACTCCTCTTCCTGACTCTTACTTTCTCGTATAATCACCCGAAGCATAGCTTTTACCTCACTTTATTCCAGTAGCGTAGCGTGGTCTAAATTCAAGTGTAGGGCGTTGTAAGGCTCATGTACAGGTCTAGTTCAATCTCTTCTTCGTCTTCTGATACAACTTGTATATCTTTCACTCCCTTGCCTCTTTCTTTGAACAAGGAATGGGGGAAAACTTTGAAATTCATGATTATCATTCCTCTTGTTGCTTTTGATGTTGTTTTTGTCGTCGCCATTCTTGTTGATGCTGATGTTATACAACGGATATTGGTGTGATGTTTTCGTTACTGGTATATTGATGACGCCATTAGGTTTTCTATCAGATCAATAAAAACGTATAAAAAGCTTGTAAAGTAGCTCAATAGTGATGCTATTAACAAAGGTCTATATCAATTTTGTTTGAACTTTATGTTGTCTTCTTCTTTGTGTCCTTGATGTCATTTACAAAAGTCTATATGCATATCAATTTAATTTGAACCTTATGACGTCTTCTTCTTTTTAACCTTCAATCAGAGTAGGTACATCAGGCTCTTATAAAGTTTAAGCCCGATCCAGTTTGCTTTTCTGTCTAATATATAATCTTCTTTTTCTTGTGTATTCTTTCATCCATTTACATTATTATGTGGTCACACTCTCAAATAAAGAGGATACAATTCCATGCCTCGGCTGGGATCGAACCACGCCCTCCTGTTTACCAGGTGAGCGTCTTGACCACTACACCACCGAGGCAGGTCTCCTACAAATGAAAATGGAGGAATTTGAATACAAAAAAATAAGGAAAATAAAAAATTGAGCCATAAATTACATTGCTGGAATTTCTATGCAAAAAAAGGTAAAATACATAATTAAGGCGATTTAGAGGATTTTGATAACCGTCCCAAAGTTACAGCTTGAAACTTCCGTGATTTGTATTTTCCGTGATGTGGTCATTTCACTTGTTTAGATCCCGGAAATCCATGTTCAATTCCCGGCGGGGTCAAAAGTTTATCTCACTCTGTCATTCATATGCGGTCACACATGGCCCTTTTACCAGAAGCTGTATATTGGTTAATGCCTCCCTGTCCCGGTCTCTAAATGGCTTTTTGTCTTTTTGAAATGAAATAGGTAACGTTGACCTTTGAGTAGCAATAAAAAACGTAGAGGCATGCGGAACACAAATAATACATGTGGGAGCGAGAGAGAGAGAGAGAAAGACAGAAGGAGAGAGAGAGAAAGACAGAAGGAGAGAGAGAAAGAGAAACAACAGGAGAGGGAGGAAGAGAAAAAAATGTGAATTGTTTTTAAATGAAAAAAAAAAGGCTCAAGTGATGTGAAACAGAAAAACAAGGAGAGCAGGAATTAATTTCTACCTTTGTGAAACCCCTAATACCTATTGTATACCTATTTAATGTAGGTACATGTATGTACCTGTAATACCTACATATTACCTATGTGTACCTACATTCAGTATTTATTGTTGGTTCAAAGAGTAAAGGGACACTCATATCATAATTTTCCAATTGCCTACCCTCCCTCATTCCACGGTCATTCTATGGCCCTTCTGGTTACATTTTGCTCTCATGTGGAAAACTGTGTTCCCCTATTGATAAAACACTTTTAGGTGAGAAAAAGGAGGGTTAAAAGAAGCAAAGAAGACTAATACCCCTATAGTTGAAAAAATTGTGGACTTGATTCATTAAGTCAGATTTGTAGATTCGTAGTAGCTTAACCCATCCTTTAGGGCTGTTCGCCCCTACACCTAAGCCTTGGAGTGGGCTTTTTGTGTTTGGAGTTAAGCTGCTATCCCCGGGCCTTGATGGAACCTCGTATAAAGGGGCCCAAACGTGATATCAAAATTTTCATACACTCTCGATAATAAGAATACATATTTTTCACTTTATTACTTTACGACCTGATCATATACACACACAGTCATATATTTGGTATTGCATTTGTGTATACCTAAGGTATTGTCAACAAAGAACTCTCGATAGATTTGATGGATTCAATGGAATACCTAATTCCTTTTCTGCCTTGAAGAAAGTACCTTGTAAAATCTATCTGAGTTATTTTGTCCACCAACTATACCTGCTTCTGTACTATAGCTACATACATCTGTTTTCCAGATACCAGATAGATATACATATCTAGCTTTGTGCCTAAGATGTAAAATGTTAGATCTGTAATGTACACAATATTCTAGTACTCCGTAGCCCAGCTGTTCTTTTTTTTTAAATATTACCTATGTATTATTTTTACCTTTTTCCTTTTCCTGCTGTGAATATTTCTATAAATTATAAGTATAAATTCAATGTTTACACCGACCTGTGGACCTGTCTTGGTATTATGTGTGGTTGACATCAATGCTAAGGGGTTCGTTTTTCCTGTACGCCTATTGCTTCCTCTTCCATTATAAATACTTTTTTTCTTCCATTCTATTTCCTACACATCCTACAGTATCTTTCTTCTTCCGTTGACTCCTATAATCTCTTCTCTTGATCTCTTTCCTCCTACTCCTCCTCCTCCTCCTCCTCCTCCTCCTCCTCCTCCTCCTCATTTTTAGCTTCCTCCTCCTCCTCCTCCTCCTCCTCCTCCTCCTCCTCCTCCTCCTCCTCCTCCTCCTCCTCCTCCTCCTTTTTCCTTCACCTCATTTTCCATTTTCTTCTCCAGCTTTTTTTTCCTCCCTCATCTCATTTTCCTTGTTCTCTTCTGCTTCATCTTTCTTCTTCATTCTTCTTCTTCTTTCCCTCTTTCTTCTCCACGTTTTTTTTTTCTCTCCCTCATGTCATTTTAATTCTTCTTTTCCTCCTCCTTCGTATCTTCACTCTCCTCCTCCTACATCTCCTTCTTACTTATCCAGTCTCCTTTCTTCAGCTCCTCTCCTTCCCCCTGATCTCCTTTTATATCTTCCCCTTTTCATTTTCCTTTCTTTCTTCCTTGTTCCTCTCCTCTACCTTCTTCTTATTTTCTACTTCTCCTTTTCTTCTTCCACCTCCTTCTCCTCCTCCTCCTCCTCTTCGTCATCCTCCTTCTCTACCTCCTCCTTCTCCTCTTCCTCCTTTCCTTCTACTCCTCTTCCTGACTCTTACTTTGGTTCTGTCCTTGTGTGTCCTGAAGAAAGCTCGTCTCCTCGTCAAAGAAAAATAAATGGAAGAGAATATTCAATGGAAGTGACGGAGGTGGAAGAGAAGGGAGAAGAAGGTATGGGAGGAAGAGGGTGGCAAAAAAGTGACAGAGGGACACCTTGGGAAGGCAATGGAAGAGAAAGAGGAGGAGGAGAAGAAGAAGAAAATAAAGGAGAGGGAAAGAAGAAAATGTTGAAGGGGAAGCAGAAAAAAAAAATGAAAGAAAAAAAGACGAAGGATCTAATAGAAGAAGAAGAAGAAGAAGAAGAAGAAGAGGAGGAGGAGGAAGAAGAAGAAAAAGAAGAAGAGGAAGACGACGGTAAAGAAGAAGAAGACGAAAGGAAAGAACAAGGGGAAGAAGGAGAAAGGAAAATTGAGGAAGAAAAGAGGAAAATAGACAGAAACGCATTCACTATGTTGCTTCCCCTTTTTCCCTCTGTCTCGTAGCTTTTGCATTTGATTGATGCATAATTGAGACTTTACTATGCACTCTGTGTTAGTGCAAACTATTATTGTAAGTGAGTTTCTGCTGCTAGGACATTAATAATGATCGAGTGTTGAAGGGGAAGCAGAAAAAAAAATGAAAGAAAAAAAGACGAAGGATCTAATAGAAGAAGAAGAGGAGGAGGAAGAAGAAGAAAAAGAAGAAGATGAGGAAGACGACGGGAAAGAAGAAGAAGACGAAAAGAAAGGACAAGGGGAAGAAGGAGAAAGGAAAATTGAGGAAGAAAAGAGGAAAATAGACAGAAACGCATTCACTATATTGCTTCCCCTTTTTCCCTCTGTCTCGTAGCTTTTGCATTTGATTGATGAATAATTGAGACTTTACTATGCACTCTGTGTTAGTGCAAACTATTATTGTAAGTGAGTTTCTGCTGCTAGGACATTAATAATGATCGAGCTGTTGGGATTGGCGCTGCTAGTAGAGGTCTGCAGACAGGTCTGCGAGGTGTAGACAAACAGGGCCGGATCAGAGCCCCTTAGGGCCATAGATTTTAGCGCCCTTGAGGTGCCGCGTGAAACGGTGGGTCTGTAGACAATCAGGGCTGTAGACAAGTCCTTGTGGTGCGGTGCTAGGGGGTACCTAGAGCCAATGGTAAGGATGTAACTCCTTGAATGTATTCAATCTTCTCCTTGGGAAACGGTGGGTCTGTAGACAATCAGGGCTATAGACAAGTCCTTGTGGTGCGGTGCTAGGGGGTACCTAGAGCCAATGGTAAGGATGTAACTCCTTGAATGTATTCAATCTTCTCCTTGATTTTACCTTTCTTCCGATATTATCATTATTATTTTTACTTATTATTATTTATTACCTCTTGAACTTGAGCCCCCTAGTTCCGGGCCTAGAGCACCTGCACCTATCTTCCTCCTGCACCTATCTTCCTCCCCTGAATGCAGGGCTAAATAGAGTAGGGCATTTACGTGTCGTTTGTCGATGATAAATAGAGAGAGCGTCCGTTAAAGTCATTTCTCACCGCGCTTCTATCTAGGCGCACGGTAGTGCGCCAGGCCAAGTTCCAGCCTAACGCACACAGTGTGTAATATTACACGAAACAATTCGACCTACTTTTGACCCCCCTGTATCTTTGTTCCAGTAATACGTAGAACTTTGAAACTTTTCAAGTTTTCACACTAATAGAGTCCTACATAGTAACAATGCATGGCAAGTTTCGTTGGTCCACATCAAATAGTGTCGGAGCTAGAGCGAGTTGAAAATGGTTACATACTGACTGACTCACTCACTCATCAAAATTATGAGGCACTTCCCGAAAAGGTGGAGACTTGAAATTTGAGAAAATAATAGGTTATGGTATGTTATTTAAGGAATAAATCGAAAAAATCCGAAAAATTAGGTTTAACCCCCACCCCTGGGGGTACATGCTGTGTAATCGTTGCTCCTTTGAAATTCTATCAAGTGGGGTATCAAATGAATTGTTTCGGTGTGGACAGTCTATTTATGATGTTTACAACAACAAAAAAGTAAATGTGCAAAAAAATTGCCTCGTAGGACCCCCACCCTGAGCATGCAACCGTAATTGTTGCTCCCTTGAATTCTATCAAGTGGGGTATCAAATGAATTGTTTCGGTGTGGACAGTCTATTTACGAATGTTCATAAATAACCATGAAATTGCAAAAAATGCATAGTGGAAATTGTTTGTTCGCACCCTGTACTTTCACAACAAGTAGTACTCTCGCTGAGGACATCGGCAGAAACAAAGTTCAGTGCAGCTGGCCAACTACATGGTCGAAGTTGTCGATTTCTTCAGTATTGTCTGCTTGATCTTGTACAGCGCGGTAACACGTCCCGAGGAACTTATTTGTCGAAATTTTCGAATTGAATTTCTATATATGAAAATTTTCAGAGGTTACTCTTGTACCCCGCTGTATGTGCCATGGTTTCCCTCTGCATCGATTGGTGAGGCGAGAGGCTTCACCCTGGTGAAGGTGAAGGGCGACGGGCGTGCCTCTTCAACGCGTTGAGCATGGGCATGTCCGGGACGGAGTTGCATGCGCACGCCATCCGCTCGGACATCGTCGCCCACGTACTCAACCGGGTTGAGGACTACCAGGAGTCCATCTGCCTCGCGGGTGAGGCATCCGCGACTCCTGGTGGGTATCCTCAGTGCATGGGCAGGCCACATGAGTACGGCCCCTTTGTTGAAATTCCGGCGGCCGCCGCTCTGTTCCAACGCCGTATTGTGGTTGTAAGAGGGGGACATGTGGAGTGTCATGTGGGGCTTGTGGAGTGGCCCATGTTGGTGATGGAGTTCTCCGGGGACCGGGAAAAAGGGCACTTCGACCTGTTGTGGCCGTCCGGCGTGGAGCTGCACAGGTCTACGGTCCCTTACGTGTCACCGCCCCCGAGGCCATCCCTCCGTCAACTTGCCATGGAGGACGTTGTTGTGGAGCATAGGGCCTACTACAATGCTGTTGTGGAGGCAATGGAGGTGACGCAGGGGGATGGTAATGTGGCGGAGAGTAGGAGTAGTAGTAGTGGCGTGCAGTGTGGAAATAGTGGTGTGGTGGAGCGTGGGGAGAAACCTCAGGGTGAGGCTGAGTGGACTGTCGTGAAAAGAAGGGGCCGTCCACCGTCCAAAAAAGTGGGAAGACCAAAGGTGTCCACCAAATCGCGCAGTGAGCAGCTGAGAGATGCTGCGCGCAAATACGCCAAAAACAATCCGGAAGTTAACCAGCGCGCTGTTGCCAAATACACTCAAAACAACCCAGAAGTTAACCAACGCGCTGTTGCCAAATACACTCAAAACAACCCAGAATCTCACCCGGGGACCGGGGAAAAGGGCACTTCGACCTGTTGTGGCCGTCCGGGGTGGAGCTGCACAGATCTACGGTCCCTTACGTGTCACCGCCCCCGAGGCCATCCCTCCGTCAACTTGCCATGGAGGACGTTGTTGTGGAGCATAGGGCCTACTACAATGCTGTTGTGGAGGCAATGGAGGTGACGCAGGGGGATGGTAATGTGGCGGAGAGTAGGAGTAGTAGTAGTGGCGTGCAGTGTGGAAATAGTGGTGTGGTGGAGCGTGGGGAGAAACCTCAGGGTGAGGCTGAGTGGACTGTCGTGAAAAGAAGGGGCCGTCCACCGTCCAAAAAAGTGGGAAGACCAAAGGTGTCCACCAAATCGCGCAATGAGCAGCTGAGAGATGCTGCGCGCCAATACACCAAAAACAATCCGGAAGTTAACCAGCGCGCTGTTGCCAAATACACTCAAAACAACCCGAAAGTTAACCAACGCGCTGTTGCCAAATACACTCAAAACAACCCAGAAGTTAACCAACGCGCTGTTGCCAAATACACTCAAAACAACCCAGAAGTTAACCAACGCGCTGTTGCCAAGTACACACAAAACAACCCAGAAGTTAACCAACGCGCTGTTGCCAAGTACACACAAAAAAACCCGGAATCTCACCAGCGCGCTGTTGCCAGCTATACCGAAAAGAATCCGGAGGTGCATAGAAAGGCAGTGGCCGTATACTCATCGTCTCACCCTGAAGCTGAGAAGAATAAGCAGGATAGGTACTATTTCAACAAGAAATTTCCTGCGTCTGGAAAGATTTTCGCTGTCGATAAGCTTGGAGAATTACTGCACGATAGGTTGGAAGCGGAGAAAATTGTAAAGTGGGTAATCCAAAATAGGAATTCTGTTATGAAGACGTACCTGAAGCAGCATGAAAGCCTTAGGACTCGCTTGACTGCCAGCATTACGAAACTACAATCTTTAACAACTACTGATTGTACAGTAAATGATAGAGTACATGCGTTATTAGGAAAGTTGCAACACTGTAGAACTCAAGAGCCTTATCCCCACCCTCACAACCAACAATGTGATACTAATGTGATAGATTCCTCTGAAAAATTTTGGCCTTGTGAGCCTCCAGCTTGCAACTTAACTCATGCTACAGTTGACCAGGTGCTTAAAGCGTTTAGGTATTTGTCAGATTTGAGTCACGCCAAATTCTATTCCTCTGTGCTGAATACGGACAAGACTTTCCATAAACACTTTGGTTCCCTCACTTGTAATAAACATCATTCTCCAAGTTTGCGCACCATTACTCGACAAGTGTATGCTTTGATTTCTGTCAGTAAACAGTTGCATAATATAGACACCGCATTGAAACAATCAGATGTAGGTAAATTGAAAGAACTGGGTAACACACACAATTCTAAACTTGTTAGCATTGATATGGACTTTAGTGATGGTGAAAATGATGTTGTGACAGAAGATGACATAATTGAAAAGTATCACACTGCGTTTTCTGTTTTATCCAAGCGTAGTCTTGACACCCCTAAGAATGAATGTATGTCCTGTAGGCGACTCCTGTGTTTGCGTGATGTCACAAATGTAAAACGCATTCGAAAACCTATCGTCACTGAAGTGTGGACGAAGCTCCAGGCGTTTTATGACTCAAACGATATCACTCCCAGTCCTTATGTTTGCCACACCTGCATTGGTAAGTTACGGTCTAACACTATGCCGAGTACCTGTGTTTTAAATGATCTTTCTCTATTTAGGTGCTTCTATACAGACACAGGTACCTGACAAATATAGGTACGCTTCTATACAGACATTATAGGTACCTGACAAATAGGTACGCTTCTATACAGACATAGGTACCTGACAAATAGGTACGCTTCTATACAGACATAGGTACCTGACAAATAGGTAGGCTTCTATACAGACATATAGGTACCTGACAAATGGAAAATGGAACAAAAAACAAAGTTCACCATATTAACCAACTGTTCGATGTTTGAAGTCGTAGAATTGCACAAACAACATAAAATGCTGTCTGCCTAGAGTGCCTAGTTACCTTGGAGGGTAGCTCGTCTCCCTTGTAAGCCCTATTTCCGACCAGGGCGAACTTTCTGCCAGATAAGGTTCGTTCTCACCAACTGGATGTCTCTTATCCTGTCGTCCTCTCTTCGCGATTTCGGGCTAAAAGACCTCCTTTGTTACAGATCCCTCTATCAAATCTCTTGAAAAAAATCTAAAATGGCAGTGTGACCTAGGTTCTCACTTCTCAGGTAGTACCTGCGTATTACAGTAATAATGACGTTAGCTCAGTCAATTACGATGAAATTTGGTATGCTATCCGGGTATGGTCCAAGGACGCGACTGTAACAATTTGGTAAAAATCGGACAGTCACTCATCCAGATATCAACCAAAGTCAAGCAGCATTCGCAATAGAGTTTCGAAACACAACAATACAGCTGTACGAGCTCAGAGTACATTTTCAACTTTTTTTGAGTCGTTACATCCAAAGTTATAAAGGTTATTTAACTTGGGTACTTTATAATCTACACTCAATTATCTCGCAAAAGTTTCATTGAATTTTTCAAGAAAGCTTTCGCGTAAGCTCAGCTATTTAACTTGGGTACTTTATAATCTACACTCAATTATCTCGCAAAAGTTTCATTGAATTTTTCAAGAAAGCTTTCGCGTAAGCTCAGGACTGGTGTTAGAATGACACTTTTCACATTCATATACCTGCCTCGGTGGTGTGCCTTGTAATCAGGAGGCCGTTTTATGGAACATTGTCCTCAACATTACTTGTATTATATTTTCCTTTATTTGAAGGGGAAGCAGGATAAAAATGAAAGAAAAAAAGACGAAGGATCTAATAGAAGAAGAAGAAAAAGAAGAAGAGGAAGACGACGGTAAAGAAGAAGAAGACGAAAGGAAAGAACAAGGGGAAGAAGGAGAAAGGAAAATGAACAATATTGATGCTGCAGGAGAAAGAAGAAAAGAAGGAGATAAAGAAGGAAAAAAAACGAGGAGGAAGAAAAGGAGGAAAAATGGAATAAAAAACCCCCAAAAACCAGTTTTTTTTTTCTTCTTAATAATTCTTAGGACAAAATTTGCACCACCATTTTTGTGTTCCTGGTAAAAAGACCTTTAATTTGATATATAGGTCGACCAGGTTTGGATAAGTCCTTCTATGGGGACAGACAGAGTGACAGACAGACGACACCGAAGCGAATACAATAGCCCGTCCACTATACCTTTTATTATTAGTAATAATAAAGGAAGGACGGACTAAAAAGATAACAAGGATAAGGAAAAGACGGAGAAAGGGCAGAATAAAAAGCATTTGATAAGAGATGGAAGAAGGAAAAAGAAAATGAAGAAAATAAGAAATTGAAGGAAGACATGATAAAAAGGAGCAGAAACTTTCCCAAGTTTTCCAATGCAGATGTGTGTGTCGAAATTCTATCAAGTGGGGTATCAAATGAATGTTTCGGTGTGGACAGTCTATTTATGATGTTTACAACAACAAAAAAGTGAAATTGCAAAAAAATTGCCCTCGTAGGGCCTGTGTTTTAAATGATCTTCATTATGCTCCTGTTCCTGATGAAATCAAAAACTTAAACAATTTCGAAAAAATGCTCATACAACGGGCTAAGGCGTTCCGAATGATCTTCATTATGCTCCTGTTCCTGATGAAATCAAAAACTTAAACAATTTCGAAAAAATGCTCATACAACGGGCTAAGGCGTTCCAGGTAGTCTCCTGTATGATTCCTGTTGGCAACAAACACATACCGAATCGCCATGCTATTAAAAAAGTCAAAGGTAGAGCATTTCATTTGCCATTGCCATTAGACTCAACATTAAAGAAACTGCCCAAAGTTGAGGATCCGCTTAATAAAGATCAAGAGTTGTTTGTTTTAATGCGAAGCTCTCCTTCTAAAAATAAGGTCATTTGGCAGGATCTGGTTGATGTGAATAAGGTGTATTCGGCCCTTGCCTATTTAAAAGACCATAATCTCCATTATGCCAAGATAGTTCTTCCTGTTGAGCCTGTCAATCTGTTGGATGGTTTGGATCCCAACATCCAATATGATGTACAGGCGGCTGAACCTGAAGAAGAGGATCAGTTTGATATTCAAGGTGTGGATGAGCAAGAAGGGGCCATGATAACACAGATTTTCGATGAGCAGGAGGAGAGCAATGGTTATGAGCAGTATACCATTTACCCTTTACACGAAAAAAAGAAAAATGCGCCAGTTACTGCTCTGTACCAAATGTTAAAGGTTAATGCCGCTCCTATTGACTCCCGTGAGAGACAAATTGATGTTTTGTGTTTCCCTGATCTTTTTGTGGAAGGTCGTTTTGGACAATTCCATAACCGTTTCGTGAAACTCACGTCGGCTGAATTTATTAAGACTGTTCTTACCTCTGCAGATGCTCGATTTAGACTAAACCAACAGTATCTCTTCTACCTCCTTCATGATGCCAACATGCGACAGCTGAGTGCTGGTATATTTTATAAACTCAATGTCACCAATCAACATGAAAAACTAACGGCTGCGTCTTACTTGGATAAGATTTCAAATGATGAGCTAGAGGGAGATTTGCAAGCTATATTCGGACGGCTGAGGAACACCGAACAGTTCTGGAAGAAGCCCAGGAGTGATGTCATTTGTATGACTAAGAATTATGGCCCTGCGACCTGGTTTCTAACCATCAGCCCTTCCGAATGGGATTGGGATGACTTGGGAAAATACATCAGAGAAGTTAACGGAGCTGACATGGCTCATATGACGACAAGTCAGTTAGTTGCTCTTGACCCTGTGTCCGCTTCTAGGTTCATAGATGTTAAGTTCAAAGCCATGCTCGAGTTCTTAACCTCTGCTGATGCCCCACTAGGAGAGATAATCCATTATTTCTGGCGCCGAGAGTATCAGTCGAGGGGATTACAGCACTTCCATCTAATGCTGTGGGTAAAGGACGCTCCTTTATTGGAAGAAACGACAGTTGAAGATGTTGCCAAGTTTATCAGCCAGTATGTCACATGCGAGATTCCGGATAAGGCTGTGTCACCGACTTTGTATGAACGTGTGATGCGTTATCAAATACACAGGCACAATAGCTACTGTCTTCGAAAGAAAAAGACAAATCATAGCTTTGTCTGTGTGTGTCGATTTGGGTTTCCTCGTCCGGTGGCAGATTCAATTGAAATTCGTAGTGTAGCCGAATCTATTGCAGCTAGGAAAACTCTAACATCGAACAAACGTCTCTACAATATTGTTAGATCTAAGGAATCGGCCTACGTAAATGACTATAATCCTGCGGTACTCTTGGCATGGAATGGCAATATGGACCTCCAATATATTGGAGAAAAATCGGCTGTGCTCGTTTTCTATGTTACCAAATACACCACTAAGGGGGAAAAGAGTCACACGCTTGATTCGTTCGACAACATTACTTCCTGCAAGTCCGTCGTGAGTCGCTTGTACAATGTTGGTCAACGTGTTCTCAGTAATAGAGAATGTGGATCGCTGGAAGCAAGTGACACGCTTCTCTCTATTCCTTTGAGTGGCACCGATCCCCATACGACAATTAGATGGCTGGATGTCAATAAAACTAGAAATCGTAGGATAAAATCAAAGCAAGACATTGAACAACTCGCCTCTAATTCGACCGATCTATATTATGACTCTTTAATTGATACCCATTACCCTTCGCGACCCAAGGAGCTGGAGAATACTCACCTCTATGATTTTGCCCGTCTCTACGACATAGTTTCAACGCGTCCTGCATCGCCTAATTCTATCTATTTAGAGCTATCGGAAAATAAGTTTTTAAAGAAGCGAGACCGTCCTTACCTCATAAACCATTACATGTACGATGTGAACAAAGCGCCAGAAAACTTTTTCTTTGCCATTTTATTATTATTCAAACCATGGAGGGATCTGTCATCTTTAAAAGTAGGTCAAAATTCGTATACCGAGGCATTCAACTCCGTTAAACTAGAGCTGAAAGACGGACTCAACTATAGTGACTTACAGATTGACTTTGTGACAACAATTGACAAGGCGTTCGAGCTGATTGAAAAAAAGATTTCCGAGCTTGAAGATAAAGACAATGAGCCCTTGGACAATGTTGATAACGATGATGATCGTGTTGAAAATCCTCTTCAGTTTGAGCCACTTGAAGCGCAAAATGCAATGGGTGATTTTCGTCAAGCTAATGAAACCGTCACTGAAGAGGATCTTGAACTCATGATAGCCAACTTGAATGCTGATCAGCTGCGAATTTTCAACAATATAACGCGAATATTGTCCGAGGGTTCATCTGTTTTGAGACAGTTTGTAAGTGGAACGGGGGGTACAGGAAAGAGTTATGTTATAAAAACTATCGAACATTGGGTTAGGCTTAAATTGAATAAATCTGTTGCAGTGTGTGCACCGACCGGTATCGCCGCATTTAACGTCAATGGTCTAACCATTCATCGGTTATTACAATTACCCGTGGAGCATGGTCAAACTCCAAAGTACAAACCTCTATCTGACCAAGTACTTCAGGTTTTAAGAGCTGACCTATCGGATGTCAAATTGCTAATAATCGATGAGGTTTCCATGATTTCAAATGTAACACTCCTGTTTATTCACTTAAGACTGACAGAGATATTTGATACAAACGAGGAGGATGATGGGTGGTTTGGATCTCGAAACATAATTTTCTTTGGCGATTTGTTACAACTTCCTCCTGTCCGTGAAAAACCTTCTTATGAGACAATTTCTTCAACGGATGCTCGTAAAATCGTCGGTTCTCTGGGTGTACCCAATCTGTGGAAAGATCTATTTTCATATGACGAGTTGACCATAAATATGCGACAGAAAGACGACTCCATATTTGCGGATATGTTAACACGTATCAGATTGGGCGTGCTCTCACAAAAAGATGAAAGTACACTTACAGACCGCTTGGTATCATTGGAGCAACCCAGTCTTGCTGGTCGCTTAAAGGAAGTCACCCAGCATCTCTCCTCGCTTCCTGAAAATACTGTCTGCTTATTACCTACGAGGCACAAATGCGAGCAATTGAATAAGGCAATGATTAATTCTATTGAGGAGCCCGCCATTCATATTGACGCCGTTGATACCATTGATTGTCCTCGCTACTTGACAAAAAGGGCAGAAGAGTGCCTTCATACAACAACAACAACAACAACAACAACAACAACAACAACAACAACAACAACAACAACAACAACAACAACAACAACATCCATCGGTTTGTTTTCTATTTCAGAACGGTGTGGTTTGAGTTGCTATGTGGGGAGTGGCCATTCAAGGATCAATCCCCGGAGAGTATTATATTTCAGGTGGGCAAAGGCATGAAACCTTCCCTGGCCAATCTACAAGCCTCGCAAGATGTCAAGGTAGGAAATTGACTAAAATTGGACTAACCTGTTGCATTAGGGTAAAAAAATATGAATAAAAGTCGATTTCCACGTAAAAAATTGTGAAAAATCCAAATCCGAGGTCGAACTATACCTATCAGAAGGTACCTACCTCGGTGGTGTAGTGGTCAAGACGCTCGCCTGGTAAACAGGAGGGCGTGGGTTCAATCCCAGCCGAGGTATGGAATACCAGAAATTGACTAAAGTCGGACTAACCTGTTGCATTAGGGTAAAAAATATGAATAAAAGTCGATTTCCACGTAAAAAAAAAAAAATGTGAAAAATCCAAATCCGAGGTCGAAACTCGGAGAAAGTAACTCGAAAATTCAATTTTTGACCGAACGACAGTGAGGTCTATGTTTTAACTCGACCGTTTTGCATTTGGTTTAGATGTTTGTCTGTCTGTTTGTTTATATGTTCCGCTATAACTCCCGATTGCCTGGTCTTGATTTTGATGAAATTTAGTACACATCTGCATTAAATCAAGGCACGTCGCTGATTGAAATTTGGGTCCCCAAAGTTGAACGGGGCCCTCGTTACGATCTTTCAAAACATTACGATCCCCCAATACAGTTGCCATGCATATCAATACATATTCATTCAGGGAAAGTAACTCGAAAATTCAATTTTTGACCGAACGATAGTGAGGTCTATGTTTTAACTTGACCGTTTTGCATTTGGTTTAGATGTGTTGTCTGTCTGTTTGTTTATATGTTCCGCTATAACTCCCGATTGCCTGGTCTGATTTTGATGAAATTTAGTACACATCTTCATTAAATCAAGGCTCGTCGCTGATTGAAATTTGGGGCCCCAAAGTTGAACGGGGCCCTCGTTACGATCTT
The DNA here is from genome assembly GCF_000475195.1 of Diaphorina citri. Classification (NCBI taxonomy): domain Eukaryota; kingdom Metazoa; phylum Arthropoda; class Insecta; order Hemiptera; family Psyllidae; genus Diaphorina; species Diaphorina citri. The sequence goes on from NW_007378163.1 coordinate 42,397, forward strand.
TCAAAACATTACGATCCCCCAATACAGTTGCCATGCATATCAATACATATTCATATGGGTGGGAATAAATCTATTGTTCTGTTTCAAAGGTTCAAAATCAACCAAAGGTAAATCTTTTGTTTCGTTTAAAAGGCTCAAAATCAACCATTCTTTAATTTTATTCTTTAGATTGATTGACAGGTTTTATATTAGTGTCACTTTTTTTTATAGATATAGGTACCTACATAAGACGTGTAGATAGTTTTATTTCTGTTTTGCTACATAATCATGTATTACGTAGGGTTACCCATTCATACGTAGAATTACGCAGAAGACATTTTTTCAAAGCAGGACATTTTTCTAAATCGTAAATTTGTCCAAAATTCAAATAGGTAACAAGTTAAACAACAATTGTCGATATGAAAGGACGTTATTGTTAAAGTCTCAGCTTAGGCAAAAGAATCTGAGTGAGGTCTACAGTTCACAGAACCACTAGTTATTCTATTCTAATGAAAAAGTTCAAAGAGTTGTGACGTCGGATTAAAAGAAATTCCCATAAATGCATGCTCACGTACACACATCACTCTAGTGTCGTTTTACAAGGGAGCTCTTGTTCGGGACAGTTGACGTGACGTCATCGCGTACGGGAGCCTATGCCGTGACGTCAGTAAATAAAATTTACCGGTATGTCTTAAATCGATTTATTTCCGGATCTAGAAGTCGTAGAAGAAAAAAGAAAAATTCAATAGTTCCCCATTTTTTTCTGCCCTTTGACTTTGAAACCTCACCTAAGAAGTTCACAGAACCACTAGTTATTCTATTCTGATGAAAAAGTTCAAAGAGTTGTGACGTCAGATTAAAAGAAATTCCCATAAACGCATGCTCACGTATACACATCAGTCTAGTGTCATTTTACAAGGGAGCTCTTGTTCGGGACAGTTGATGTGACGTCATCGCGTACGGGAGCCTATGCCGTGACGTCAGTAAATAAAATTTACCGGTATGTCTTAAATCGATTTATTTCCGGATCTAGAAGTCGTAGAAGAAAAAAGAAAAATTCAATAGTTCCCCATTTTTTTCTGCCCTTTGACTTTGAAACCTCACCTAAGTTGGCGCAACTGGTCTATAGTTAGCGCAACTGGTCTATTGTGAATCAAATTTAAACTTTGTTCTCAGGGATCTAGAAGCCTCAGACCTTTGCTGTCAAACCTCTTTTTTTTAATTTATTTATTTTTATTTCTTTCTAGTAATATTGCTACTATTTCGGTTTCGTTTGGCAGGATGTTCTCATGAAGTGTTGGTCCTACAAGCCGTCTGACAGACCCGACTTCATCACGCTCATGAAGTCCCTGGAGAAGTTGCCCAAGAAACGCATCCTCGCCCGCAGTCCGTCGCATCCGCTGAATCTGTCCCGATCCGCGGAGTCCGTCTTCTGAAGGATCACGCGGCTGTGTAGCATCTTATGCGCCGGCTTGCGGGTTATGTAACGTCGTATGCGGCTAGTTGCGGGTTCGATCCGGTGAAGCATCTGAAAGACCATGCGGCTTGCTGGTAATATGGCCTCGTTTTCGCAGCTTTAGAGAAGTTGTTTGTTCTATATAAAAGTTGTTGAACAGCAATTTTAATGGCTTCTGTTTCACCATCAAAATTGGTGGTAAAAGGGCCTAAGCCCTTGTAGAAAGAGAAAAGTTCAGATGTTACACCTGCTCCGGCTCCTTGTTCTGGATTTTGCATGGAACCATAAATCTTCAAGTTTACTTCCAAACCGTATCACACATTACATCACACACACCATAAACTTGAAGCCACCAAAATTCAAGTTATGAAGTGGCATAACAGAAGACATAAGTAATGATGTGACAAAGAAAAATTAAATTTCTATATTGTATATTTTTGGTAGAATGTATTGCGAAAATATATTAAAGGAAAATTAAACAAGAAAAAGTATCTTTCTAACTGAACTTTCCTTTCCGGTTAGGTGCTTGAACTGTGTTAAAATACGTTCGCAGCGGTACATGAACTTTGAATTTTCATTTTAAAAGGACTTTTTTTTTAAAAAGAGAAACAACTTTTTTAAAGAGGAATAAACAAAGGCATATTTAACTCACCCGAAAGCATACACATCACTCTCCTTACTAATAGGCAACTCTTCGTCTTCATATTTCTGATGCGCGCGCAGACTTCGAGCAGATGTGTACTTGCCTTTATACACAGGGCTTATACGGGATTTGAATCTGGTTTGTAACATACTGATAGATTCTGACTTGACTTTGTGAAGATTCATAATAATAATAATAGACTCTTGAGTGGAAGGTAACCACTAGGCGAGGTTAACGCCGGAGGCGTTTTCTACCACCTATCCCTTAGAGGGCGAGCAGATGTGTACATGCCTTTATACACAGGGCTTATACGGGATTTGAATCTGGTTTGTAACATACTGATAGATTCTGACTTGACTTTGTGAAGATTCATCTTGAAAAGAAGGTCACACAAGTAACTTATACTCTTCACAGGCGAAACATGTCTGAATAAACAATCAAGACCCCTCCCCTACCTGTGAAGACTGAAGAGTATAAGTTACGTGTTCTTCTTTTCTTATTGGAAAACCTCACAATTTTTAGTGATAATTTTTCAAGCCTTTTTTGATGCAGATACGTTTTTTTTTTTTTCATCTTGAAAGGAAGGTCACACAAGTAACTTATACTCTTCACAGGCGAAACATGTCTGAATAAACAAGCAAGACCCCTCCCCTACCTGTGAAGACTGAAGAGTATAAGGTTACTTGTGTTCTTCTTTTCTTATTGGAAAACCTCACAATTTTTAGTGATAATTTTTCAAGCCTTTTTTGATGCAGATACGTTTTTTTTTTTTTCTTCTTCTTCTTCTTCTTCTTTTGTAAATACTATTTTTGGCCTTTTATACGGTGCCGTGGGGAGACACTTTTGTGAGCATTTCGGGCATTTCCTGTCCCGTACAAACCTTGTTCATGGGTCAACGACATGGGTATACACGGACCCAAGAGTTGACCGAGGGTCGTGTTGCGAACAAGCCAAGACACAAACGGAGAAAATGCCAAGTCGGTTTTTTTTGTCGGGCAAAATGTTTTGACTATTACATTAAGCGTAGCAAACCTATACAAGGTAAAGCTTTTACTTTTTCATTACATCAAGTGTAGGGAGCTGATATACTTATACTGTAAAGAGAAAGTATTGGGAATTTGGGATCGATCCAATATTTTCACTTTCTATTACTCTTATAGGAATTGATCCAATATTTTTTTTTACATTATTACACAAACTCCTGAGAGTGTGTACGCGCCTCGAAACGTTTCATAAGTTCTATATTTTTCTCTTATATTTACTTATAACGATATGTTGAGGTGTGTTTTCCTTTCCGGATATCTTTGGAAAAGAAACCGATTTCACCGGTTTAAAATTAAACCTAAAAATTGGATTTAAAAAAAAAAACCGGTCTCATTGATGGAGATGAAAATTTTCAACTTCAACGCGTTGGCTGCTAAGGCATATTCAATGGTGTTTACCCACAGGCCGTAATGTAGGAAAACATCTCCCTTAAATGACAGACAAACTCCTTAATTCTTGGAATTTTTTCGTCAAAGAAATATCAAAATTTCATTCAGAGGCCCCTCTTTCAGATAACCATTTTATAAGCGTCCCGTGGCAGCCAATGTGTTCGCGCTATTAAGCTGTTTCCACACGACGATGTGAAGCAGTGAATCTATGTTGTCAAGACAGTGTAGTGTAGAGTGTACGCTTTCAGTCGACGGTCGGTCGACGGCATCGACCATGTGTGGACAGTGGACACAGCCTTACGCCGGGAAAAATCCCAACCAGTGCCTTAAATCACCAAAGTATGGAAAAGTATCTTACAAGTGTAATAGCCAATGGAAAAGCAGAATTTCGAATTTGGACGAATCATATTGAAATACCTATGGAATTGTAAATACTTTTCCATACTTTGGTGATTTAGGGCACAGATCGGACAAGGTAGGTATGTAGGTAAGACAAGATGAAATAGGTACCTAGGTAAATAAATGGCACAAAAATTGCTCATTACAAATTTCACTTAAACTCATGTAGTCCAGTGACTGGCCTTGAGTAAACACATTGATTTCCTGTATCTATCCAGTCCAGTTGGATTGGTACCTGTGCAGAAGTCACGTCCGTGGAATATTGCTACCAAAGGAACTGGCACAAACAAGCAGTGACCCTGGTTATTATAGGGTTAGGTTAAATACAAGAAGGAGTTTTCACAATTAGAGCAGTGATTACTGTTATTATAAGGTTAGGGCTAGGTTAGATACAAAAAGGAGCTTTTCTTTTCCACGGACTTGACTTCTGCATAATTACCATTAAATATAGGTACTTCTGTACAATTACACAAATACAAGAAATTAAAAACAAAGGGCGAAATTATTGCCTGGGCAATCTCTACCATTCAATCTTAACTTCATTATTTTCCTAAATATATTATGCTACGACACAGACCACATGAGTGGTCTAATGTAGCAGCTGTTTCATTGCTACGAAATGAAAACGGCGCGGCGGTGAAACACCCATCTTTAAAAAAAAGAAACACCTACTCTTACCTTACAAATTTCCCTCTTTGGGAACCATTGACAAGTTAGTTATGTGGATAGTTAATACAATGTGACTTTTTTTTACGCCGAATCGAACGGTGCTACGTGCTACTTTTATCACTATCCGACGTACTGTTGAGAGGTTACGGGTTCGATACTCCCCTGTGTCAATATTGCGGCGGTGAAACACCCATCTTAAAAAAAAGAAACACCTACTCTTACCTTACAAATTTCCCTCTTTGGGAACCATTGACAAGTAAGTATGTGAATAGTTAATACAATGTGACTTTTTTTTTTACGGCAAATCGAACGGTGCTACGTGCTACTTTTATCACTATCCGACGTACTGTTGAGAGGTTACGGGTTCGATACTCCCCTGTGTCAATAATTTTTTTAGTTCCGCAAATGTAATAGAAAGTGATGTTTGCACGACTTTTTTTTTGACAAAGAAGAGTTCCCCGCCTTTTTCTGCTATCTGCCACATTGGACGGTGTAGGATTTTGCGAGTCTGTGTCGTAGTATTGTTAAAAATAAATATGTAGATAAGAATCTTCACATATTAATAATAATAAAAATAATAATAAAAAGACAATTGAGATTCCTGAAGGAATTTAGCTAGACAAAATAAAGTAGGTAATCAAAATGTCATTTGTGTTCCCTCAGGTGCCTAAATCGCCGCGAACTCCCAAAACCATGGTGCATGTGATTTCACATCGCTTTAAATAAAAATAATAATAAAAAGACAATTGAGATTCCTGAAGGAATTTAGCTAGACAAAATAAAGCAGGTAATCAAAATGTCATTTGTGTTCCCTCAGGTGCCTAAATCGCCGCGAACTCCCAAAACCATGGTGCATGTGATTTCACATCGCTTTCCCCTGGCCGGAACTCAACATGGGCGATAGAATAGGTGAGTGAACAATTTCTTAGTTTTTTTAAAGAGGTTTGGGGTCTTATCGTTCCGAAAGTGAAGAAAGAAGGAAGACAGGATGGAAAGCCAGCCGTTCCGAGAACGAGCCTCATCTGTTGAGGATAAAATCCGCCCCAGGCGGGGATCGAACCAGCGACCTAGAGCTTGAAAGGCAGCAATAAACTTTTAATTTATTTTTAGGGAATCACGCAATATTTGTGTCCATTTTTACGGCTTCAGCAGTGCTTTACTAATTATATCCCATGTTCTATTACAGGCAAAGGTCATTTTGGTACGGTGTACAATGGTAACTGGCACGGAGAGGTGGCAGTCAAGGTGTTAGATGTCGATTATCTGGATGATGAGAAGACGTGGGAAGCATTCAAGTTGGAGGTAAGAAAAATAGAGCAGTTGCGCTTACTTGGGTGAGGTTTCAAAGTCAGTGTGCAAAAAAAAATGAGGAACTTAGGTTTTTTTTTCTTCTACAACTTCTAGATCCCGAGATAAATCGATTTAAAAAATACTAGTAAATATTAAACTCTGACATCACGGCATACGCTCCCGTACACGATGACATGAGGAACTTAGGTTTTTTTTCTTCTACGACTTCTAGATCCCGAGATAAATCGATTTAAAAAATACTAGTAAATATTAAACTCTGACATCACGGCATACGCTCCCGTACACGATGACGTCACATCAACTGTCCCGAGCAAAGCTCCCTTGCAGGCAACACATTAATGTGTTTGTGCACATGCCTTTCTGCGCATTTCCTAAACTCTGACGTCACGACTCTTTGAATTTTTTCATTAGAACAGCAAATAAAAATTGAATTTTCGACCTTTTAAAGTTACTTTTTCGTAGTTTTGACCTCGGAGTTAGGTTTTCACAACTTTTTACGTGTGAATCGACCTAACAAGGCAGACGCGCTCTCAACGAATCTAAGCAGGCTTTCAAATTTAATTGAATGAATATTTTTCATTTTTCCTTTATTCGTCTCAAGGTGACCACATTTCGGAAAACTCGTCACGAGAATCTGGTCTTGTTCATGGGAGCCTGTATGAAACCGCCCCACCTAGCCATAGTGACCAGCAAATGTAATGGGCACACCCTGTATACCAACATACATATCTATAAGGAGAAGTTTGCCCTGAATAAGATGAGCACTGTGGGACAGCAAATATCTCAGGTAAGAGCAATATTTATTTATTTATTATTATTTAATATACCTTATTTATACTGTCGGCTAAGACTAAGAAGTCCCATTATGCCAACAGTTTAAACAGGCCTCATTTATTTACATCAGCCAGCATAGTTAGCTTAGTTGCTAGTGCGTCTGCCTTGTAAGCGCTAGGCCGCGGGTTCGATTCCCGCCCGGGGCGGATTTTATCACCTAAGTTAGCGCAACTGGTCTATAGTTAGCGCAACTGGTCTATTGTGAATCAGATTTAAACTTTGTTCTCAGGGATCTAGAAGCCTCAGACCTTTGCTGTCAAACCTCTTTTTTCACTTAATTTATTTTTATTTCTTTCTAGTAATATTGCTATTATTTCGGTTTCATTTGGCAGGATGTTCTCATGAAGTGTTGGTCCTACAAGCCGTCTGACAGACCCGACTTCATCACCCTCATGAAGTCCCTGGAGAAGTTGCCCAAGAAACGCATCCTCGCCCGCAGTCCGTCGCATCCGCTGAATCTGTCCCGATCCGCGGAGTCCGTCTTCTGAAGGATCATGCGGCTGTGTAGCATCTTAGCATCTTATGCGCCGGCTTGCGGGTTATGTAACGTCGTATGCGGCTAGTTGCGGGTTCGATCAGGTGAAGCATCTGAAAGACCATGCGGCTTGCTGGTAATATGGCCTCGTTTTCGGATAGTTGCGGGTTCTCTGTGGTCTCCTATGCGACCGCGGCTGTGTAGCATCTTATGCGCCGGCTTGCGGGTTATGTAACGTCGTATGCGGCTAGTTGCGGGTTCGATCCGGTGAAGCATCTGAAAGACCATGCGGCTTGCTGGTAATATGGCCTCGTTTTCGGATAGTTGCGGGTTCTCTGTGGTCTCCTATGCGACTAATCGCGGGTTTGATCCCCCCCCCCTGAAACCGTGTTCTCAAGGACCATGCGGCTTGTGGGTTATGTGGCCTCGTATGCGGTTAGTTGCGGGTTCGATCTCCAGTGGTGTATAAGATTTGCAAGATTCTAACAGTCCGGAGTACGTCCCACAAGCTCAGTCCTCAAAAGATGAGTGGATCACCGGCGTTTTCATTTCGTAGCAATGAAACAACTGCTACATTAGACTCGTGCGTTCTGTGTCGTACTATGTCCCTCATCCGATGGGCAAAGAGATTTTTTTTTTTACGAGGAGAGGAAAGCTCTTAGACCTTCTGTGTGGGACTCGTGCATGGACCGCCCGGTATCCATGGACGCCTAGTCGCCTACCCACTAAAACCTACGGAACTCCTCTTAACAAAACTAATCATAACATTGTGGAACTATTTTACATTGCATCGCAAAGAATCAGAACTAGGCCGTAGGTTCGATTCCTGCTCGGGGAAGATTTTATCCTGAACGGATAATGTTCTTTCTCGGAACGGCTGGCTTTCTCCTATCCTGTCTTCCATATCTTTTCAATTTAATGTTCGTTCTCGGAACGGCTGGCTTTCTCCTATCCTGTCTTCCTTATCTTTTCAATTTCGAGACGATAAGACCTGTGTTCTTATAGTTCCCTCTATTAAACATAAAAAAACTACAACCTCAATTCACAAGCATTTTAGTAAAATTTAGAGATCAACTTGTTTTTTTTTTGTCTTCTTCTTTCTCTTAAATTAAAAAAAAAAAAAAAAAAAAAAAAAAAAAAAAAAAAAATTT
>NW_007378163.1:51200-62397 GCF_000475195.1 Diaphorina citri
TATCCGCCCCGGCACCCCTTCCGTGCAAAACAATCGTAAAGCCCCGTACAAGGACAGGGCATGTTGCGAACAAACACCCGAGTTCGCTGTACCCATATCGTGCCTGGGTCTCTCAATGGCTCCAGCACAACGCTTGTTCCAGGTTCTGTGTTTGCTCTCTTGTACGGTTCACGCCAAAAAAAAACAGCCCGTTTTACAAAACTGATAATCGTAATTTCGCATCCCCGTCTTCGGATTATGTTGTCCATTTCGAAAATCGAAAAACAGTAATGTAGGGGTTCACATCCCTCCGACTATAGTTCGAATTATGGCATTTCTCTTTCTAACCCTTAACCCTTAGCTACGCGTTAAACAAGTCGAAAGATAAATGAGAATATCCTTAACTAGGTTATAAAAAAAAATGTAATAATCGTCCGTTGAGGACTCAGATAAATACCAATCATCTTTGATTTTTTTTAGACCACACTTGTAGGTGTTCGCTTCGAAAGGGAAAGGATAACTTACCACGAATAAACCCACAAGACAACAGACAACACTGTAAATGTTATAGAGATTGGCACAATCAAAGGCAAAAAAAAATATTTAAAAAAAAAAAAAAAAAAAAAAAAAAAAAAAAAAAAAAAAAAAAAAAAAAACGTATCTGCATCAAAAAAGGCTTGAAAAATTATCACTAAAAATTGTGAGGTTTTCCAATAAGAAAAGAAGAACACGTAACTTATACTCTTCAGTCTTCACAGGTAGGGGAGGGGTCTTGATTGTTTATTCAGACATGTTTCGCCTGTGAAGAGTATAAGTTACTTGTGTGACCTTCTTTTCAAGATGAATCTTCACAAAGTCAAGTCAGAATCTATCAGTATGTTACAAACCAGATTCAAATCCCGTATAAGCCCTGTGTATAAAGGCATGTACACATCTGCTCGCCCCGCCCCGCGGTAGACCAGTATTTTTGGCGATGTCAGTCGACAGTGTGGACGCTGCCTAGTGTCCCAATCTGCCGGGCAAGTGTGTACGCGCCTCGAAACGTTTCATAAGTTCTATATTTTTCTCTTATATTTACTTATAACGATATGTTGAGGTGTGTTTTCCTTTCCGGATATCTTTGGAAAAGAAACCGATTTCACCGGTTTAAAATTAAACCTAAAAATTGGATTAAAAAAAAAACGGTTTCATTGATGGAGATGAAAATTTTCAACTTCAACGCGTTGGCTGCTAAGGCATATTCAATGGTGTTTACCCACAGGCCCTAATGTAGGAAAACGTCTCCCTTAAATGACAGACAAACTCCTTAATTATTGGAATTTTTTCGTCAAAGCAATATCAAAATTTCATTCAGAGGCCCCTCTTTCAGATAACCATTTAATAAGCGTCCCGTGGCAGCCAATGTGTTCGTGCTATTAAGCTGTTTCCACACGACGATGTGAAGCAGTGAATCTATGTTGTCGAGACAGTGTAGAGTGTACGCTTTCAGTCGACGGTCGGTCGACGGCACCGACTATGTGTGGACAGTGGACACAGCCTTACGCCGGGAAAAATCCCAACCAGTGCCCTAAATCACCAAAGTATGGAAAAGTATCTTACAAGTGTAATAGCCAATGGAAAAGCAGAATTTTGAATTTAAACGAATCATGTTGAAATACCTATGGAATTGTAAATACTTTTCCATACTTTGGTGATTTAGGGCACAGATCCATCCCTATTCAACCCTGAAAGGAAAATGCAGCTCCATTTTCACATTTTAGCTTCTTATTGTGGTGCCTTTTAATTTATATTATTATTTTTCGTTTGAAAATTAATTCGAAAAAACCATGTGAAATATTTTGTGTGTGTGTGTCGGAAAAAAGGCCTTTGCAGACGAACTGTATAAAGGAAGTTTCACTTTCCTTATCCTATGAAAAGGAAAGTCTCGTAATTGGCTGGAATTGTTTTTTTGAAATGTAAATGGAATATTCATCCGATGTTTTTTGGTTTACCGATAGAATATGTTTATGGAATTATACATTTAGAATGAATTTATTATGTATTTTGCTTAGAAAAATTTTTAGTCACAAATTTAATTATAATTGAAATTTTTATTTATAAAAAAAAGTCGTGGCGTTTTTCTTTTCTCTCTGTCTGGTTTTTTTCCTCTTCTTTTTTCTTCAGCTTTTCGATTTGGATGACCTGTGAATGAAAACAAAAGAAGTATATTTATTGCTATCGTGTTTTCTTCTTCTTTTTATGGTTCGTCGAACTTAATAAAAGACCCAATCAGGCCAAAAATGTATGTCTAAAACTACCTTATTTGTGTGTTGAATATCACAATAAAAAGTCGAACAGACTGTTCGAAATTGGGACAGACGAACTGAAGGAAAAATCTTCTAGTTAAAATTCAGAACTTGGTTCGTTCGTTCATTCACTTACTTTCCTATTCGTCTCTTATCCAGTTCCTTCTGTATTGACTCTGGTAATCTGTGAGGAGGTTTAGGGTCTTCTTTGTTGCCCACTATCTCTGGCTGTAATCAAGGAAAAATAAATGGACACCATTAAGCAGAAAGGTAGCAGTCAACAGAAACCAATTATTATTATATAACACTTTATTAGAATTTAACAATATTTATAAAGAGGTACACAAAACAAAATAACAAAAGAAAACGAAAATTGAATAAAGAAAGAGAAAAAAAAAATGAAAAATTCTAACTCAGGGGCGGAATTAATGCCTAGGGCATTCTCTTCCATCCAACCCCTATCCAACCCAATCAGATGGTCGATAAGAAACTTCACATTTAGGTGCTGGGTCAACTCGAGAACGCCAGAAAATAACCCGTTGAAATATTTTTGCAATCGAAATAAGAGTGCGAATTTTCTGTCGATGATGGAATTAGATATTAGCATGTTAGTGCTTTATTTAGACTGTCGAATGAGGACATATGTAGTCCTTTGATCTCAACAGTTTACAGGGATTCGAACCCGGGACCTTCTGCATGGTAAGCAAGCGCGTTACCACTAGGCACTAGGCTAACCGTGCCCTCAAACCTCAACCGCGTTATTTTATTTATTTTTCTTGCCATCAACTTACTTTGAACCTGGGTCCCTGGAGCACACTACCACCAGGAGAGTACACCAGCTCCCTATCATTAGAACTTGTGCTGGATGACGATCTACTGGCAGGTAGGGAATCTGCTCTACTGCGACCTCTGAAATCAATAATTTAAAGAAACATGAACTTGAGTTTACCAGAGATATGAACTTTTTTACGTAAACGTCGAAATTTTCAAGATTTGACCCGAGTTTACTAGAGATATGAACTTTTTTACGTAAACGTCGAAATTTTCAAGATTTGACCCGAGTAAAAAGTAAAGTGACAGCCTAGGTAGCTTGAAGGCTAACCTAACGCCTTGTAAGCGCTAGGTCGGGGGTTCGATTACCGCCCGGTTTATTCTGTACAGATTACAACTTTATCCTATACCGATAAGACCTTGTTCTTTCAATACTCGCGTCGAATTAAAAATAAAATCGAGATTTTTTTTTTTTTTTTGAGAGGTTTGATAGAGGGAACTGTAACTGCTGACATTTTATGGTCCCAAAATCGAAGAGAGAAGGAAGACCGACAGAGAGGTTTGATAGAGGGAACTGTAACTGCTGACATTTTATGGTCCCAAAATCGAAGAGAGAAGGAAGACCGACATATATAAAAAAAAAAAATCAAACCTATTAGAAAAAATCTTCCCGGGTGAGAATCGAACCCGCGGCCTAGTGCCTACAAGGCAGACGCGTTACCTACCAAGCTGACTAAGCTGGCAATCGAGAATAACTTACGATGCAAGTTCCTCCAGGGTGTGCAACAGTCGTTCGTTCTCGCGGCACACTAGCTCCTGGTCTCTCACCAGTAGGTCACGTGACGTGAATAGTTCCGCATTCTCCTGTCTCAGCGCTTCGTTCTCCTTAGCGTAGTGCGACACTAGCTCGCTTAGTTCAGAGCGGTCCATGCGCGCGATTCTAGACAGGTCCAGTGTGGGCGGGGTCTTAAGGCGAGGGCGCCGCGGTTCGTCCAGTGTGTGCCCGGCTGAAGAGGGAGAGAATAAGGGGTAATTATTCACAAGCCATGAAAATGAAAAAGGAAGCTCTTTTTTTGTGTTTAACCTGACCCTACAATAACGCCACTGGTCACTGCTCAAATTGTGAAAGCTGGTTTTGTGTTTAACCTAACCCTAATACCTAATAACAGTGGTCACTGGTCATTTATGCTGGTCCTTTTTGTAGCAATTCTCTATTGACGCGACTTCTGGACAAGAACCATTATTTTAATTGGTCCAAATTTTCAAAATCGGGAAATCGGTAGAAAGTTCCCTCGGGTGGAAATCGAACCTGTGATTTAGCGCTTACAAGGCAGGTGCTCTACCCTAAAAGCTAACTAGACTGGCTCCTTTTGTAATAAAGTTAATAGGTATCACTGTAGGAAATGAAGAAATCATACAATGCCAGGCAGGCAATGTTACATGTCCCTGTTCCCCATTATTAGGTACCACCATTAAATTTTGCAAAAGGAAAATACATGTTGATTTAGCTAGGAGGCTGTGTTCACAAACAGGGCTAGTCACAGGTTTGATATCATATTCACGGCGGTGAAACACCCATCTTAAAAAAAAGAAACACCTACTCTTACCTTTCAAATTTCCCTCTTTGTGAACCATTGACAAGTAAGTATGTGGATAGCTAATACAATGTGACTTTTTTTTTACGACGAATCGAACGGTGCTACGTGCTACTTTTATCACTATCCGACGTACTGTTGAGAGGTTACGGGTTCGATACTCCCCTGTGTCAATATTTTTTTTTAGTTCCGCAAATGTAATAGAAAGTGATGTTTGCACGCCTTTTTTTTTAGACAAAGAAGAGTTCCCCGCCTTTTTCTGCTATCTGCCACATTGGACGGTGTAGGATTTTGCGAGTCTGTGTCGTAGTATTGTTAAAAATATCTTTAATTTTCAATAATTATATTGTTTCGTTAATTTGTTTGGTTCCTGTCTGTGTTCATCAGGGTATGGGCTACTTGCACGCTCGCGGCATTCTACACAAGGATTTGAAAAGCAAGAACATTTTCATCGAGAAAAACAACAAGGTGGTCATTACGGACTTTGGATTGTTCAACTTCTCCAAACTTTATAACAGGTGAGTGGAAAAGACCTTATGATGTGCTTATTACTTTTCTTATCCTATAGGAGTGGAAGGAAAGTAATGTAATCCCCTAATCGGGTTTAGGTGATGTTTTCAAGTTGAAGAGCTGAAGAAAAAAAAAAAAAAAAAAAAAAAAAAAAAAAAAAAAAAAAAAAAAAAAACAAAGTTAATAGGTATCACTGTTTCATACACAAAAAGCCGACTCCGAGACTTAGGTGTAGGGGCAAACAACCCTAAAGGATGGGTTAAATTTCTACGAAATCTAATATCACTGTAGTTACCTTCTTCAAGTTGAAGAGCAGTGCGTAGATGTTCATTTTCACTTTGTAGGGCGGCTACTTCGCGTTTCAAACTCAATATAAGCGCCTCCCTGGGATCCTGAAATCAGATTTGAAACAGAAGCAGTCTAAATTTAGATACCTACATGTATAGGTACGAACATCCAAATTCAGTTATAAAAAAAGAGGTTTGACAGAGGGAACTGTAACTGCTAGGGTCTTATCGACCCGAAATCGAAGAGAGAAGGAAGACAGGATAGCAGAAAGCCAGCCGTTCCGAGAACGAACATTATCCCATCAGGATAAAATTCGCCCCGGGCGGGAATCGAACCCGCGGCCTAGCGTCCAAATTCAGTTCTGACCGGGTCCGCACGAATCGTGTTGAACTTTGGGTTACTTTGATGGGCACATTGCATACTCAATAAAGATACTAGGCGGACATATAAATGTGTATTTTGTCAATTTATTTGAATGGGAGATCATCGTTTTTGGTGCTTGATAACTAAATCGGAAGGGTCAGAATACCAACCCTTAATGAGATATTTTTCCTCTCTCTCTTACTTACCGTTTTATTGACAAAATTCTCCCGTATAAACACATGTAAAGGTTTAGACCGAGGTCTCATCTGATTGGTTGAAACCACCATTGTCATTTTTACTTTCTATTACTACCGTTATTGCGAAGCTATACTAGTAATGAGAAAGTATTGCAATCGGCTCAAATTTTCAAAATCGGGAAATGACTGGTTTTTACTTTCTATTACAATAAATATAGAGTACTTGGAGTTTTCGCCGAATAAAAATTACAAATCTCACTTCGCTCGTTCTAGAAGCGTCTCAATCTGATAAGATTTCATAACGCACTGAAGACTGAAGTTTACTAGTTTTTCGTAAAAAAAGTAATAATAATGATAATAATAATACTTTAATACTATCTAAAGGTACGCATTCAGACTATACATATGGTAGTAGGTGTAGGTACCTACCTACCTGTCACACAATCAATGAGACCCATCAACAATAAAAAATAAAAGGATAGGGAATAGAAAAAGTAAAAATACAGGAAATAGGAAGGAAATGTTGAATTTGCTGACAGCCCAACCAGCCCTCCTCCCCCCTGGGAGAGGGAAAGGAGGAGGAGGAAGAGAAAGAGGAAGAAGGAGAAGAGGAGGACAATGAGAAAGAGGAGAAAGAGAAGAAGGAAGAAGAGGAGGAGGAGGAGGAGGAGGAGAAGAATTAAAGTGACAGCTAGTACAAAAGCTGTCTCGGTGTAAATGACCACTAGGCAGTAGGTCAGAACGTGGAATTTTAGCCCTTTGTAGGTAAAGTTTTCTATAACTTTTTACAGGTCTGGTATAATTTTATTACCTCTTATATTATATTTTGATAGAGGGAACTGTAACAACGGAGGTCTGTCTTATCGTCACGAAATCGAAGAGAGAAAAAAGACAGGCTAGGAGAAAGCCAGCCGTTCCGAGAACAATGTGTTCAGTATAAAGCTCACCCCGAGCGGAAATTGTACCCGCAACCTAGTGAGTGCAAGATAGACGCGCTAACTAGCCTTTTTTACAGTGGGTAGGTACTATAGTTTGCCAGTTATATCTGAATATTATTCTCCCACCCAAATTTTTATGCTAATATCGGCCATTCAGGCCAAATCGATAGAAAATAGGTATAGGATAGTTATGAGGCCGAATTCCATTTCCGGCGATCTACGCAAGGAAGTCAGAAATGTAATATTAAGGAGCGCGGTAGCGCTCCACCCCGCCAAGTCAAGAAAGTTTGACCTTCTATGTATTTGTTCGGTCAAACTGAAAGTGTGTTGTTGAAAAGGTTAATGTAAACAACCTGAAATACTTAATCGAAAAAGTTCAATGAACTTTGAAGTATTCACAATAAAAAGCCGGCCTCATCGACAACCTCTCTCTCTCTCTTTCTCTCTCTCAATTTCTGTCTCTCTCTCTCTCAGAATAAAGAACGATCCCCCCTTCGGAGAGAGAGAGAGAGAAAGAGAGGGGAGAAAGAGAGAGAGAGAAAGAGAGGGGAGAAAGAGAGAGAGAGGGGAGAAAGAGAGAGAAAGAGAGGGGAGAAAGAGAGAGAGAGAAAGGGGAGAAAGAGAGAGAGAGAGAGAAAGGGGAGAAAGAGAGAGAGAGAGAGAGAGAGCACACATAAATTTGATTAATACTAAAATGCAATATAGGTACCTACCTACATACTTAGAATGGATAAAAATAGAATTTAATAGGTTGGTGTTTTGTTAACCCCTTGGTAAAATAATTATAGGTCTACAAAGTACCACATGTTTATAAGTTAACTAAAAAAAAAGATGAATGTTTCATCACCATTTTCAATTTGTAGCAACAGCTTCTGTAGGTACTAGACTCCTGAGGTCTGTGTCGTAGGATGCCCATCCCGAAGTATGTCTCTCATCAGATGAGAGAGAGAGGAGACAAAATACTTCCCATAATCTCATTCAGGTGCTGGGTTGACACGAGAACACCAGAAAGACTAGACAGATTTTTGGTGGGTCGCTATATTTTGTTTTCAAAGGTTTATTTCAACCCTACTCTCAAGGCTGAAGAGATAGCAGCACCATGTCCTTACCAATGGAGCGACGTGGTAATTAATTCTTAGTTACCTAAGCTGAATTTCAGTGATCCTGGGGGAACAAATACATTCTATCGTATAGTCGATGGCTCAAGAACCTTTTTATCCCTAGTCCAGTTTTACCTTTTCGTTATAGATCTCGAGGAACGTAGCTTTGAGTACATAGTGAATATCTTGTCTGTCTTGTAGTAGAGAGAACAGATAGAGGAAGGAGCGAAATATAATCCCGTGATCTGGATGTAAAGGATCCGGCGGCTTCTTTCTGTTGAACTGAAAACGGAAATGACAAATGAATGGTTAAAGAGACGAGTGGCCAGCCTAGTTAGCTTAGTTGGTAGTGCGTCTGCCTTGTAAGCGCTAGGATTTACCCGTTTCATACCGTGGCAGTTACTATGGGGTCCTGCCAGGACAAATCAAATTACCCCAACTACCGATTATGACTTACGCGTTTCAGCGCTAGGCCGCGGGTTCGATTCCCGCCCGGGGCGGATTTTATCCTGATGGGATAATGTTCGTTCTCGGAACGGCTGGCTTTCTCCGCTAGCCTAATAGTTAGCTTGGAAGTTAGTGCGGTTGCCTCGTAAGCGCTAGGTCGCGGGTTCGATTCCCGCTCGAGGCGAAACGGCTAGCTTTCTTGGAGGTTCTTTCTCGGAAAGGCTGGCTTTCTCTTATCCAGTCCTTCTTCTCTATCCGATTCTGACTAGACCTACATTGAGTTTCTTCTATCAAACAGAAAATACCTACTTGCTTTTATTATTTTTAAAATTAAGGAAGGTCTTTTGATATAAATCTTATGTATGCTGTTAAACCCATAAAATACACGAGACCTTGTTTAGACTGCTGGTGTAAACGGACTTTTTAGTCTCATTTGAGCAGGAT
This sequence comes from Diaphorina citri, assembly GCF_000475195.1. Lineage (NCBI taxonomy): Eukaryota > Metazoa > Arthropoda > Insecta > Hemiptera > Psyllidae > Diaphorina > Diaphorina citri. Next base: position 60,118 of record NW_007378163.1, read on the forward strand.
AAAATAAGGTATATTCTAAGCCCATAAAATCTACAAGACCTTATTTAGACTGCTGGGGCTAAAGGGACTTTTTAGTCTCATTCGAGCAGGATAAACAAGGTATATTCTATTCTACTTACTATGATCAACCTCAGTGGTGCAGTGGTTAGCACGGTGGACTTTGAATCTGGAGGTTGGTGGTTCGAGTCCAAGTCATGTCATAAAATTTAGCGAAGTATAATAAGCGGGGAAGGACATTGGTGACAAGCATTTATGCTTAGCACAATCAAAATTCCTTTTTTTTTTTTTACTTACCATGACTATAATGGGTTTGGTGCGGATTCGTTTGGCCCTGGCAGCATATCTTAGAGTGTTGAGAGTTTCAGATATGTTGGATCTGGCCGGGGATATTGTAGCGATCTAGAAACAAGCAGAATTTTTATCTCCTAATTTATTTGTATTTTATTTATTTAGAAAAAAAAAGACCAGACTCTGGTCTTCAAGTCTTTGAAGTTGCCCATCAAGGCCATAAAAAACTAACGGGATTTTACCAAAATTAGGTACAAGTAAGTAACCCTGTACAAGATTTGTACCGGGTTAGAAGGTGTTTTGTTCTCATTATTGAGTTTTTTTTTATAGAAGTTTGACAGAGGGAACTGTAACTGCTAGGGTCTTATCGTCCCGAAATCGAAGAGAGAAGGAAGACAGGATAGGAGGAAAGCCAGCCGTTCCGAGAACGAACATTTTCCCATCAGGATAAAATCCGCCCCGGGCGGGAATCGAACCCGCGGCCTAGCGCTTACAAGGCAGACGCACTACCGACCAAGCTAACTGGGCTGGCCCTCATTATTAAGGAGCAATAGCGCTCCGCTGCGCCAAGTCAAAATTTGACCGCGCTATCCTATTTTGGCCCAAATCCGTAGCAGTGCGTCAGGCCAAGTTCCTCTCAGCAGTTCTAAATCCTACCATAAGAGTTCTAAATCTTACCATGAGAGTAACGCCACTTCCCGCCAAACTATCGGCTAGAAGTTTGGTGAGTTTAGAATCACGGTATGGGATATGACCTGTTCTTTTCTTCGGGTCACTTAGTGAGGATATGCAATAGCCTGAAGAGAGAGAGAGAAAGGGGAGAAAGGGGAGAAAGAGAGAGAGATAGAGAGGGGAGAAAGAGAGAGAGAAAGGGGAGAAAGAGAGAGAGAGAGGGGAGAAAGAGAGAGAGAAAGGGGAGAAAGAGAGAGAGAGAGGGGAGAAAGAGAGAGAGAAAGGGGAGAAAGAGAGAGAGAGAGGGGAGAAAGAGAGAGAGAGAAAGGGGAGAAAGAGAGAGAGAGAGAGGGGAGAAAGAGAGAGAGAGAGAAAGGGGAGAAAGAGAGAGAGAGGGGAGAAAGAGAGAGAGAGAGAACACACATAAATTTGATTAATACTAAAATGCAATATAGGTACATACTTAGAATGGATAAAAATAGAATTTAATAGGTTGGTGTTTTGTTAACCCCTTGGTAAAATAATTATAGGTCTACAAAGTACCTACATAGCCTACAGGTATGCCTTTCTTTTTTTTAAAGAGGTTTGACAGAGGGAACTGTAACTGCTATGGTCTTATCGTCCCGAAATCGAAGAGAGAAGGAAGACAAAATAGGAGAAAGCTAGCCGTTCCGAGAACGAACATTATCCCATCAGGATAAAATCCGCCCCGGGCGGGAATCGAACCCGCGGCCTAGCGCTTACAAGGCAGACGCACTACCAACTAAGCTAACTAGGCTGGCAGCTCTTTGACTTTAAAACCTCACCTAAGTCAGCACAACTGTTCCATTGATTTTCAGTCATGGCTAGGAGAAGTGACCACTTCGAATAACAAGGAGTTCACCATCCTCAACCTGGAGCAAGTTCTGGATCCCAGTCGACCTATGACAACTCGGATAATGGTCCGATTTGAACCGAATGGAGGCAGTCCCAAGGTGAAGACCATCTGGCTAAACGGAAAACAGATATGCCCAGCCGAAACTCCGAGTAAGTACGCCCTTTATAAACAAGACCACCTTAAGGCTTAGGTGTAGGGGCAAACAGCCCTAAAGGATGGGTTGGGCCTTTCTTTCCCTCTTTTTTAAGTAGGCGTTAACAAAGGATTGTGCCGGGCAAGGTATTGTGCCGTGTCTTAGGAAGGGCACAGCTTTAGGCCGTGCCAGTAATTGCACAGGTAAGATTTTATGTTTCAGCGTTTAAAGAAATTCAAATTTCAAATCAATTCTCGAGATTTTTTGAGTGGATCGTAAAAAAAAAAAAAAAAAAAAAAAAAAAAAAAAG
>NW_007378163.1:62786-72115 GCF_000475195.1 Diaphorina citri
AGCAGGATAAACAAGGTATATTCTATTCTACTTACTATGATCAACCTCAGTGGTGCAGTGGTTAGCACGGTGGACTTTGAATCTGGAGGTTGGTGGTTCGAGTCCAAGTCATGTCATAAAATTTAGCGAAGTATAATAAGCGGGGAAGGACATTGGTGACAAGCATTTATGCTAAGCACAATCAAAATCCCTTTTTTTTTTACTTACCATGACTATGATGGGTTTGGTGCGGATTCGTTTGGCCCTGGCAGCATATCTTAGAGTGTTGAGAGTTTCAGATATGTTGGATCTGGCCGGGGATATTGTAGCGATCTGGAAACAAGCAGAATTGTGATCTCCTAATTTATTTGTATTTTATTTAATTAGAAAAAAGACAAGACTCTGGTCTTCAAGTCTTTGAAGTTGCCCATCAAGGCCATAAAAAAAGCTAACGGGATTTTACCAAAATTAGGTACGAGTAAGGAACCCCGTACAAGATTTGTACCGGGTTAGAAGGTGTCTTGTTCTCATTATTAAGGAGCAATAGCACGGGGGCACGTTTGGTCCAGTGGTAACGCGCTTGCTTGTCATGCAGAAGGTCCCGGGTTCGAATCCCACCATCGACAAAAATTTGTACTCGTTTTTCGATTGCAAATATTTCAACGGGTTACTTTCTGGTGTTCTCGTGTTGACCCAGCACCTAAATGGGAAGTATTGTGCCCCTTCTCGCCCATCTGACGAAAGGCAAACTACGGGATGGGCATGCCACGCCACAGGCCACATCAAGCGTCAAAGAATTAGCTAGAAGTTTGGTGAGTTTAGAATCACGGTATGGGATATGACCTGTCCTTTTCTTCGGGTCACTCAGTGAGGATATGCAATAGCCTGTGGATAGAATTGGAATAGACTTACTCTATGTAAGCGCTAGGTTGCGGGTTCGATGCTCCCATTGTTCGGAGTCCAGCACAGGACCTGGGTCCCGCGCTCTAATAACCACGTTCGCGCTCACTAGGCGCTTAAGTATTTTAAAAGGTTTTCTGAATGGAGCACCTCTGAAGGAAAGTGTGCTATATGTTTGATGAAGAAAAATCCACAAGAATTAATTTTCGTGTCATTTCCATACACGGAGGCCTATGGGTAAACATCATAGCATATGCTTTGGCAGCCAACGTGTTGAATTAAAAAAAATAACCTCAGTGCTCAGTTTCCAACCATATGCTATAAGTTTCTTACCGAGTACCATCAGACTCTTGTTGATGTTGTTGGCTTCCCGCAGAGTTTTCCCCTCGCTGTGAGTTTTCTTCGTCATCTCACTTCCCGCCAGGTCCACGAAGTTGATTTTCCCTGACTTTGTTATGTAGACTCCATTATCCATCTGGAAAACGAAAAAAAAAGTTATTACTTATATACCTACTAACCTACTATGAAGGGCTGCTAAAGGACCATCAGACTTTTTTCAAAGTTTTCGCAGAGGGAACTCCAACTGTTGAGGCCTTATCGTCCCGAAAGCGAAAAGGGAAGAAGTACAGGATTTAGACTAAAAACAACATTTAGTCTAAAATAAATACACTGATTTAGGCTAAAAAGAGAGCAAAAAGAGAGGAGAGCATAGAACTTTTTGCCCTCAGCTCTGTGCGATTTTAAGTCGTTGCTTCTCTCTATCGTCTCTTCCCTATACAATCTATATGCTCAATGCTCTGTGCGCTTTGTTCTTAGCTCCACACTGTTTTTAGCCTTAGGCCAGCCACCAACTATCAGGTAGACCTGACAGACGGACCTTTTCAGCCGTACCTGTCAGGTCTATCTGATAGTGAGTGGCTGGCCTTACTCACCAGTTGTTCCGATGTAATGTTAATCGTGAGCATGGTATGACTACGGCTAGAGTGTTCATTCATATTGTGAGCCCCTATGGCCATTTGGATTTTTCACAACTTTTTACGTAGGAATCGACCTTTTATTCATAATTTTTACCCAACTGCAACTGCTCCATTAGAGAGGATTTTTCCGAAATATAAACCGATCTCGATTTATGATCGAATTTCCGTGGCGAAGAACCTTCAACCTGCTAGTAAATACAGTAGAACCTCGATTATTTCAACCTCCATTATATCAACTCTCTATTATTTCAACCAGTGGCGCAGCGTGGTCTAACTCCAAGTGTAGGGGGGACACTAATTTATATCACAATATCTATCTAATAAGAATACAATAATTAAAGTCAATATTTAAGGATATTTGAGTGGAATTTTTGAGTGTATGGCCGCCATACACGCCCTACATGGACGCTACGCCACTGATTTCAACTCCAAAAATCGAGGTTTTTTCCTATCTTTCAAGGAAATCCGACTTTTTCCGAGGAAGAGATCATTGAAAGTGTTCAAGGAATGGGACTAATGACGAGGAAAAAGAAATCGAAGACGTGTTATTTGTTTGTTTTATTTAATTTCAAAATAAAAGGGTATTTTTCCCCTATTTCGTTCTTTCGTACCACTAAATTTGGCCCTAGCTTCATTATTTTATACGGAATTTCGATTATTTCAACTTTTATACAGAACCTCGATAATTTCAACTACCCTCGGTCCCAATTAGTTGAAATAATCGAGGTTCTACTGTAAAATAATCGCACAATGCTTACCTGATAACAACGTTGATGTTGTCTTCTGGCACGGACTGCTTGGCCTCCGGACTATCCTTATCTGAATCTGAGGAAGCAATTGAGCCTAGGTTCAACGACCTGAGGAGACAAAACCAAACGAAAGGGAAAAGTTATTTGCAATATCGCAGGTACAGTAAAACGGGGTGAATAGAAACAGTGGGGTGAATAGGAACGAAACTTCAACATTACGTTTGATTCTTTTTTTCTTTTAATTTTACCCACTAGATCAGTAGTCAGCTAGTCAGTAGCTTAAAATTTCCTGTACTTTTATATGGATCTTCAACTTTTAGCGGAGCCAGCCTAGTTAGCTTGGTTGGTGGCGCGTCTGCCTTGTAAGCGCTAGGCCGCGGGTTCGATTCCCGCCCGGGGCGGATTTTATCCTGATGGGATAATGTTCGTTCTCGGAACGGCTGCAGCTTTCCTCCTATCCTGCCTTCCTTCTCTCTTCGATTTCGGGACGATAAGACCATAGCAGTTACAGTTCCCTCTGTCACACTTAGTGAGGATATGCAATAGCCTGTGGATAATGAATAAGAGAATTAGCTAGAAGTTTGGTGAGTTTAGAATCACGGTATGGGATATGACCTGTCCTTTTCTTCGGGTCACTTAGTGAGGATATGCAATAGCCTGTAGATAATGAATAAGAGAATTAGAATAGACTTACTCTATGTAAGAGCTAGGTTGTGGGTTCGATGCTCCCATTGTTCGGAGTCCAGCACAGGACCTGGGTCCCGCGCTCTAATAACCACGTTCGCGCTCACTAGGCGCTTAAGATTCACACCACTGTTTCTATCCACCTCGTTTTACGGTATCATCTTTCGTGACAACAGGTGTAAAATAGACCAGGTAGGTAGATAAATTATAGTGAACAATACAACATAGGTACTATAGGAGAAAATAGATACCTACTGTTTCGGCTGTTTCCCCAATGATGCCCCCCGCATTTTTCACGGGTCATTGGAATCCCTATTATTTCGACAGTTTCTTATTTGAGGGGGCGCGGCGGTCAGAGAAAGGCGAAAAGAAGAGAAAGAAGAAAAGAGAGAGAATGGAAAAAGCCTCACGTGTATTCACTGAAAAATGGGGCGAAAAAGAGAAGAATGAAGAAGAAGAAGAAGGAGGAGAAGAAGAAAATAATTAAAAGAAACAGAGGGAGAGAGAGGAGGGAGTGGAAGGAAGAGAAAGAGCGAAAGAAGAAGGTTTCCTGAATGATGCCCCCCGCATTTTTCACGGGTCATTGGAACCCCTGTTATTTCGACAGTTTCTTATTTGAGGGGGCGCGGGGGTCAGAGAAAGGCGAAAAGAGAGAGGAAAGAAGAAAAGAGAGAGAATGGAAAAAGCCTCACGTGTCTTCACTGAAAAATGGGGCGAAAAAGAGTTGAAGGAAGAAGAAGAAGAAGAAGAAGAAGAAGAAGAAGGAAGAAGGAGGAGAAGAAGAAAATAATTAAAAGAAACAGAGGGAGAGAGAGGAGGGAGTGGAAGGAAGAGAAAGAGCGAAAGAAGAAGAGGAAGAGATTGGAAAATATCGAGGGTGAGAGGTGGGGACAGAGACAGACAGAGGGAGAGAGAGAGAGGGAGAAGGAGAGGGAAAGGGAGAGAGAGAGAGAGAGAAAGAGAGAGAGAGAGAGAGAGGAAGGTAGGCGGTAAGGAGAGAAAGAGGAGGTTAAAAAGCCAAAGGTGATTGACAGGTGAACTGACATGTTGGCATGTTATTGGAAATAATATTTATGCAAACTACATCATGTGAATATAATGAATTATTCCGCTTTCTACGCCATTTTGAAGGATTAATTACAGTTGGTTTTTTTTCCTGTAAACTACATAATATATTAGGTACCTATGTGTATTATACACATAGGTAGTATAAAAGTAGAAGAATGTTGGATTTCAGGGGTTCGTAATTTTATTAACACCTTGAAATTAAATGTGAATATCTCATCGGTTGTTCAAATAGGTGTAGTACACGTACACTCGTACACCTATCTAACACTGTTATTATTGGTAATTTAAGTTTAGGCATCTCCACCAATTTTTTCTTGCACATTGCATACTTATTTGAGTTTCACGGCGTTCATACAAATCATTTTCAAACCTAAGATCCTCCAGAAATATGTTCAGCATCACTCAAGTTAAGCAACGTCTGGCTGTTGCGGGGCCCACTCAGCCTCGTGAGGAAAATGAGTAGTTATGTACCTAATATAAATGTGCATAGTGCCCGGTGCCAGCATGGTAGGTAATTGTGAGCTGGATTATTGCGATATACCTATGTATTTGGAAAAATCCTACAACGCTGCAGTGAGCATCAAAGTTGTGAAATAATAACACACAGAAACGACATTTATTTAAGTATTTTATAAAGCCCATAGAATGGCAAACCTACTCTTCTAAAATAAAATCCGTCCCGGGCGGGAATCGAACCCGCGACCTGTTGGTACTTACTCCGAGCTTCCATGGGACCGGTTCAGACTGTCCCGGCTCGAGTCCCGTGACCTTGAAATCTTAGGCGAGCCGGGAGACAGGCCCCGCCCTCTCGGCATCAGAACAGGTCCAACTTAGACAGACGGTATCCTCCCCACTGTAGTATGGTAATGGAAAGTCGTGCGGAATCTCAGTCATTGTAGGTTGCAGGTAGCGCTGAGATCCGCTTTCTACGCCATTTTGAACGATTAATTACAGTTAGTTTTGCCTGTAAACTATTAGGTATATACCTAGGTATACACACAGTCCAAAAGTAGAAGAATTTTGGGTTTCGTTTCGGGGGTTCGTAATTTTATCAAACATCTTGAAATTAAATTTGAATATCTCATAGGTTGTACCTCTACCTATCCAGCATTGGTACCTTACCTTACCTACTACAAATTGGTAGTTTAGGCATCTCCACCAATTGTCTCTTGCACATTGCATACTTATTTGAGTTTCACGGCGTTCATACAAATCATTTTCAAACCATTGATCCTCCAGAAATATGTTCAGCATCACTCAAGTTAAGCAACGTCGCGCGATGTTGGTATCTGGAACGGTCTTTTGTTGTTGTTGTAGCGGCTTTAGCTTACTTACTCCGAGCTTCCGTGGGACCGATTCAGACTGTCCCGGCTCGAGTCCCGTGACCTTGAAATCTTAGGCGAGCCGGGAGACAGGCCCCGCCCCCTCGGCATCAGAACGGATCCAACCTAGACAGACGGTATCCTCCCCACTGTAGTATGGTAATGGAAAGTCGTGCGGAATCTCAGTCATTGTAGGTTGCAGGTAGCGCTGAGATAAACAATAATTTTTCAAAAATTTCCAGGAAAAAAATTTCGATTTTGATAAAATAATAAAATACACAGTTCTTTTTATTGACCTGAGTTTAACAATGATAGACCATTTATTTTATTAAGTACTAATTTAAAAAGCGATTATCTAATTTAAATACAAGTAGGTAAAATAACTCTCTCTCTCACACACACTCACTCACTCAATCTCTCTCTCTCTCTCTCTCTCGTTTTTTTCTGATTCGCATCCAGTATTCTAAAATTAATTTCCAAGGGAAGTTTTCTATTAATCAACTGATATTTCTCTTTTCTACCAAATCTAATTTGGAAGTAATAACTTGCAGTTATTTTATCGCAGAAAAAACTAGTTCTTAGCGGGCATTCAGCTTATCTTGACATCTTCATCAGGAATTCAGCTAGTCTCGAAGTCCTCATCAGGAATTCAGCTAGTCTAGAAGTCCTCATCAGGAATTCAAATAGTCTAGAAGCTAGAAGTCCTCATCAGGAATTCAGCTAGTCTAGAAGTCCTCATCAGGAATTCAAATAGTCTAGAAGCTAGAAGTCCTCATCAGGAATTCAGCTAGTCTAGAAGTCCTCATCAGGAATTCAAATAGTCTAGAAGCTAGAAGTCCTCATCAGGAATTCAGCTAGTCTAGAAGTCCTCATCAGGAATTCAAATAGTCTAGAAGCTAGAAGTCCTCATCAGGAATTCAGCTAGTCTAGCAGTTCTCATCAGGAATTCAGCTAGTTTGGAAGTCCTCATCAGGAATCCAGCTAATCTAGAAGTCCTCATCAGGAATTCAAATAGTCTAGAAGTCCTCATCAGGAATTCAGCTAGTCTAGAAGTCCTCATCAGGAATTCAAATAGTCTAGAAGTCCTCATCAGGAATTCAGCAAAAAATCGGTCGTCCAAAACCGGTGTGTGTGCAACGGGCCTAAGAATTTAGAGTTCAGAATTTTAGATGATAGTTTCGCCAACATAACATTGTACCGTTGTAGACCCCGACTCACCAAGTGCTACGCCAGGCGAGGAAAACGGGGTGAAAAAAGCTGAAGATCCCAGCTCAAGTCCAGGTAAAATAATGGCCACGCTCTTGTCTTCTGGGTGTTCAAGTTATACTAACCCTTACGTATTCTTGAGAGTTCATTGCAACGGTCGTTACATTAATTAGACTTACTTTATCATGGACACTCGTTGCTTTAAGTTGAAAGTCCAGAAGAGGTTAGGTAGTAGTAGTAATAATAATAGTGCTTATTTATACTGCTCGCATAGGACTGAAAAGTCCCTTTACTCCAGCAGTAGGCTACTACTATTATTGTGGTCAAATTCTCAAATTATATTGAGGATAAAATTCCATACCTCGACTGGGATTGAACCCACGCCCTCCTGTTTACCAGGCGAGCGCCTTGACCACTACACCACCGAGGTAGATAAGACTCGTGTTACTCGTGTAAAAAGCTATTAATTGTGATAAAATAAATGTTAAATACCAAAGTGTTTAAATGATAATTGTACTCTCTTCTTATTATTCCTCAAATAGAAACAATATAACATGACGCCCACCCAAAAAGCTTTGCGGGCCACAAAAATTGTCTGGCGGGCCGCTAGTTGGAAATCCCTGATATAGAAGGATAGGGTTTTTCTTGACACGAGTGTGATAGGTGACACACGAGGTTTTTTCCATTCACACGAGGAAAATTTAAATATACCGGATGGACAAGTTCCGAAGTTCCGCCTTTTGTGAAATTTGTTGACGGAGAAGTTTGAACGAACGAAGAGATTCAAAGTTTTAACGCGGTGATTTTTTTCTTAAGAGGTTTAATAGAGGGAACTGTAACTACTAGGATCTTATCGTTCCGAAATCGAAGAGAGAAGGAAGACAGGATAGGAGAAAGGCAGCCGTTCCGAGAACGAACATTATCCCATCAGGATAAAATCCGCTCCGGGCGGGAATCGAACCCCCGACCTAGCGTCTACAAGGCAGACGCGCTACTCTCCAAGATAACTAAGCTGGCAATATTTTGAATTGATTTGTGTGTAAAATTGTAAATGAATAAGAATCTGAACATTATTTTTACACCCTTGTAGGGAAAATATGTAGGTTACCTACCTAAAACATTTTTAGAAATTTATGAAACACCAAACAAGATCTCGTGAATATGCATATTTCTAAAAAATCTGGTGTGAACATCACACGACTTTCCTTATCCTATTGAATGATGCTTATTTGAGTGTTCTTTTACCCTAACTTTTACAATATCTCTAACAGTTTAGTCGGTATAGCTGAAAACCGCCAAGAAACGGTCGAAATCTGTCCAAAAGCGGTAAAAATACCGCCAACCGCAGCAACTATCTCAACCAAACGTTTCGTGCTGCATCCTTGTCCAATTTGTGAATTACATACCAAATTTCAAGTCTCTAGCTCATACCGTTCTCGAGATATTGTTAAATTACACCGAAAACCGCAGAGACAGAGACAGAGAGAGAGAGAGAGGGAGAAGGAGAGGGAAAGGGAGAAGGAGGGGGAAAGAAAGAGAGAGAGAGAGAGAGAGAGAGAGAGAGAGAGAGAGAGAGAGAGGGAGAGAGAGAGAGGAAGGTAGGCGGTAAGGAGAGAAAGAGGAGGTTAAAAAGCCAAAGGTGATTGACAGGTGAACTGACATGTTGGCACTATCCAGTTCTTCTTCTCTATGCGATTCTGACTAGACCTACATTGAGTTTCTTCTATCAAACAGAAAATACCTATTTGCTTTTATTATTTTTTTTTAAAGGTCTTTTGATATAAACCTTATGTAGGTATGCTGTTAAACCCATAAAATACACGAGACCTTGTTTAGACTGCTGGGGTAAAGAGACTTTTTAGTCTTATTCGAGCAGGATAAACAAGGTATATTCTATTCTACTTACCATGATCAACCTCAGTGGTGCCGTGGTTAGCACGGTGGACTTTGAATCTGGAGGTTGGTGGTTCGAGTCCAAGTCATGTCATAAAATTTAGCGAAGTATAATAAGCGGGGTTACGACTTCTAGATACCGAGATAAATCGATTAAAAAATACCGGTGAATCGTAAACTTTGACGTCACGGCATACGCTCCCGTAGGCGATGACGTCATAATTCATGACTCCCGGAGTGGATATCGCACTAGGCTTGCACACCACACGGGAGGTCCCGGTTTCGATTCCCTGCAGAATAGATCAGTTGCGCTTACTTGGGTGATGTTTCAAAGTCATAGAGCAGGAAAAATGAGGACCAACGGATTTTTTCTTTTTCTTTTACGACTTCTAAATACCGAGATAAATCGATTTAAAAAATACCGGTAAATCGTGAACTTTGACGTCACAGCATACGCTCCCGTAGGCTATGACGTCTCCCGCTTCGTTTGTTTGTGCGCAAGCGTTTCTGCGCATTTTGACGTGAAATCTGACGTCACAACTCTTTGAACT
>NW_007378163.1:73172-95366 GCF_000475195.1 Diaphorina citri
CATTTCTACTCAACAAAGGTGGCGGCAAAAAATAAAGCATCGTTACCTTGTTGAACGATGTAATCTGCGCGAACACCAGGACACAGCATCGGTACGGGTAGGGCACCAAAAAAAAAAAAAAATAATAATAATAATAATAATAAAAAAAATAGCGCTCCGCTGCGCCAAGTCAAAATTTGACCGCGCTATCCTACTTTGACCCACATCCGTAGCAGTGCGTCAGGCCAAGTTCCACTCAGCAGTTCTAAATCCTACCAGAAGAGTTCTAAATCTTACCATGAGAGTAACGCCACTTCCCGCCAAACTATCGGCCAGAAGTTTGGTGAGTTTAGAATCACGGTATGGGATATGACCTGTCCTTTTCTTCGGGTCACTCAGTGAGGATATGCAATAGCCTGTGGATAGAATTGGAATAGACTTACTCTATGTAAGCGCTAGGTTGCGGGTTCGATGCTCCCATTGTTCGGAGTCCAGCACAGGACCTGGGTCCCGCGCTCTAATAACCACGTTCGCGCTCACTAGGCGCTTAAGTATTTTAAAAGGTTTTCTGAATGGAGCACCTCTGAAGGAAAGTGTGCTATATGTTTGATGAAGAAAAATCCACAAGAATTAATTTTCGTGTCATTTCCATACACGGAGGCCTATGGGTAAACATCATAGAATATGCTTTGGCAGCCAACGTGTTGAATTAAAAAAATAACCTCAGTGCTCAGTTTCCAACCATATGCTGTAAGTTTCTTACCGAGTACCATCAGACTCTTGTTGATGTTGTTGGCTTCCCGCAGAGTTTTCCCCTCGCTGTGAGTTTTCTTCGTCATCATATGCTTTGGCAGCCAACGTGTTGAATTAAAAAAAATAACCTCAGTGCTCAGTTTCCAACCATATGCTATAAGTTTCTTACCGAGTACCATCAGACTCTTGTTGATGTTGTTGGCTTCCCGCAGAGTTTTCCCCTCGCTGTGAGTTTTCTTCGTCATCTCACTTCCCGCCAGGTCCACGAAGTTGATTTTCCCTGACTTTGTTATGTAGACTCCGTTATCCATCTGGAAAACGAAAAAAAAGTTCTTACTTATATACCTTCTACTAACCTACTATGAAAAAGGGCTGCTAAAGGGCCATCAGACTTTTTTCAAAGTTTTCGTAGAGGGAACTCCAACTGTTGAGGCCTTATCGTCCCGAAAGCGAAAAGGGAAGAAGTTCAGGATTTAGACTAAAAAGAACATTTAGTCTAAAATACACCGATTTAGGCTAAAAAGAGAGCAAAAAGAGAGGAGAGCATAGAACTTTTTGCCCTCAGCTCTGTGCGATTTTAAGTCGTTGCTTCTCTGTATCGTCTCTTCCCTATACAATCTACATGCTCAATGCTCTGTGCGCTTTGTTCTTAGCTCCACACTGTTTTTAGCCTTAGACCAGCCACTAACTATCAGGTAGACCTGACAGACGGACCTTTTCAGCCGTACCTGTCAGGTCTATCTGATAGTGAGTGGCTGGCCGTACTCACCAGTTGTTCCGATGTAATGTTAATCGTGAGCATGGTATGACTACGGCTAGAGTGTTCATTCATATTGTGAGCCCCTATGGCACGGTTTCGCATTCCCTCCTCCAGTACGGCCAAGAGATCATCTAACTCCTCGCAATCTACCGTGAACAGATTCTCGACGAAGAAACTGCGCGACTTTTTCGACCATCGGACCGGCAGAGAGCGTTTGGTGTTGTTGAGGAGATCGATTACCTGCCCGGGAAAAAGTGGAAAATATTAATATACGTTATACCTAGACGTTAGGCCACACTAAAAAAAAAAAAAAAAAAAAAAAAATAAAAAGGCGTTTTTTTGTTTTTTTTTGTTACAACTTTTGGCTCCACTGCAGGCATTGTAGGATTTTCCCAATATCTCAATAATCCCTAAAATCCAATGTTTTACCTACCATGCTGGCACCGGTCGCTATGCGCATTATAATTATGTCATAGCTACTCATTTTCCTCACGAGGCTGAGTGGGCCCCGCAACAGCCAGTCACGGAATCAATCATTTGGATGATAACAAATTTCTTGACCCCCTGCCGGGAATCGACCCGGGTCTCCCGCGTGCAAGGCGAGCGCAGTGACCACTACGCCCATGGGAGCTGACAAAAAAAAAAACATGTTTATAAAGTTTAACTAAAAAAAAAGATGAATGTTTCATCACCATTTTCATTTTGTAGCAACAGCTTCTGTAGGTACTAGACTTCCTGTGGTCTGTGTCGTAGGATGCCCCATCCCGAAGAATATGTCTCTCATCAGATGGGAGAGAGAGGAGACAAAATATTCCCATAATCTCATTCAGTGTGCTGGGTTGACACGAGAACAATCAGAAAGACTAGGATCAGAATTTTTTGTGGGTCGCTATATTTTTGTTTTCATCAAAGGGTTATTTCAACCCTACTCTCAAGGCTGAAGAGATAGCAGCACCATGTCCTACCAATGGAGGCGACGTAGTAATTATGATTCTTAGTTACCTATAAGCGTGAATTTCAGTGATCCTGGGGGAACAATTTAATACATTCTATCGTATAGTCGATGGCTCAAGAACCTTTTTATCCCTAGTCCAGTTTCACCTTTTCGTTATAGATCTCGAGGAAGTCGTACTTTGAGTACATAGTGAATATCTTGTCTGTCTCCTTGTAGTAGAGAGAACAGATAGAGGAAGGAGCGAAATATAATCCCGTGATCTGGATGGAAAGGATCGGCGGCTTCTTTCTGTTGAACTGGAAAAACGGAAATGACAAATGAAATGTTAAGAGAGGCGAGTGGCCAGCCTAGTTAGCTTAATTGGTAGTGGCGTCTGCCTTGTAAGCGCTACGGATTGTCATCGCCCTCGACGTACTTTCAGTAATTCCTGGCGTGTTTTACTAAATTATGGGATTTCCACGTCATGGAATTTAAAAAAAAATTCGCTTCCAAGCGTGTCCAGATTATAACATACGGCGTTTCAGCGCTAAGGCCGCGGGTTCGATTCCCGCCCGGTGGGGATTTTATCCTGATGGGATAATGTTCGTCTCTTCGGAACGGCTGCTTTCCTCCTATCTGCCTTCCTTCTCTCTTCCGAGTTCGGGACGATAAGACCATAGCAAGTTACCGTTCTGCAAAACTCTTAAACAGTTACAGTTCTGTCAAAACTCTTAAACAGTTACAGTTCTGTCAAAACTCTTAAACAACAACTCGCTCATCCTGAATGGTGTCGGAAAGATCAGCCGCAGACGAACATCTTTGGACGAATGGTCACCCATTGACGTTGCTTACTATTTTAATAGCAGACCAAGAACCGCCGCGACGTATGTCAATGCGCCTCGAACGTCACTTCCAGGGTTTAATTCCTGGCGTTGTTTTTACTATTATTGGGTATTTCAACGTTTTTTTGGATTTCAAAAAAAAAAATTCGCTTCCAAGGCCGTGTCCACACTTACCATGCCCGGGGGCCCGGTGAGCGTGTGCGTCTTGCCGCTCCCCGTCTGTCCGTAACAGAAGCAGGTCGTGCTGAACCCCTCAATGGCCATCTGGACGAGCCTTGTCATGCCGGAGTAGAGGAACACATCGGCACGTTTTTTTGGATTTAAAAAAAAATTCGCTTCCAAGGCCGTGTCCACACTTACCATACCCGGCGGCCCGGTGAGCGTGTGCGTCTTGCCGCTCCCGGTCTGTCCGTAACAGAAGCAGGTCGTGCTGAACCCCTCAATGGCCATCTGGACGAGCCTTGTCATGCCGGAGTAGAGGAACACATCGGGTTGGGATGCACGAGGCTCGAAGACAACGTTGAACGAGAACTGTTTGGTTTTCGGACCGTTGTCGCCGTGAATGATCGAGTCCAAACCAGACAGCTGAGAAGAGAATAGGGGAGAGAAAAGAGTCATCGGATGGAGTCCCACTGACCTTTTTTTTAACGAGTTGAGTCTCGGTAATTTTGGGTTCAAAAAGGGTTCACTTACGGATTGAGAATAGAGTAGAATAATAAAATAGGTAGCTTTTTTTTTTTGAAGAGTTTTGACAGAGGGAACCGTAACTGCTAAGGTACTGTAACTTATCGCCCCGAAATCGAAGAGAGAAGGAAGACAAATCAAATTATCTCAAATTCTTTGTGGTAAAGTAGAGCTTTTTCACAGCTTTTGTGGATATCACAACATTACTAAGTGCCTCCTTTGCAATCAGTTTCCATATTTCAATCATCTTTTTACACTGATAATGTCGCCACTGGTTGCTACTCGATTAAAGTAGCTACTCAATTGTCCTCACGAGGCTGAGTGCTCCCCGAACTTCAAGCACAGAGCTTTTTCACAGCTTTTGTGGATATCACAACATTACTAAGTGCCTCCTTTGCAATCAATTTCCATATTTCAATCATCTTTTTGCACTGATAATGTCGCCACTGGTTGCTACTCGATTAAAGTAGCTACTCAATTGTCCTCACGAGGCTGAGTGCTCCCCGAACTTCAAGCACAGAGCCGAAAACATTTTGACCCTACTGGGAATTGAACCCGGGACCTTCGGCATGCAAACCTAGTGTGATACCCACTTGGCCACGGAGGTTGCAAGAAAGAAGGAAGACAAGATAGGAAAAAGCCAGCCGTTCCAAAAACGAACTTTATCTGTACAGGATAAAATCCGCCCACGGCGGGAATCGAGCCCACGGCCTAGCACTTAACAAGGCAGACGCGCTACCAACCAAGCTGACCAGGCTGGTTGGCTAGTTCTTTGTAAGGAACATTTTATACTCACCAGAATCTGGCCTCCCCCTGGGAATTGTACAACTCCGGGATCATTTTCATCTATCTCCTTCTTGCTCAAGGAACATTTTATACTCACCAGAATCTGGCCTCCCCCTGGGAATTGTACAACTCCGGGATCATTTTCATCTATCTCCTTCTTGCTCAGGGGTCGACATCTGTGGGACAAGGATGAAAAATGACAAGCTGTTTTAATTATGTAAATAGGTACATATGTACCTAGTTATATTTTAAAACGCCCCTAAAAAAATCTCCTTTGAAAGCGTTTTAGGTGGAAAAGGGAAAAGGTGCTTTCTAGAGGTGTGCAATTAGAGAGGATTTTTCCGAAATATAAACCGATCTCGATTTATGATCGAATTTCCGTGGCGAAGAACCTTCAACCTGCTAGTAAATACAGTAGAACCTCGATTATTTCAACCTCCATTATATCAATTCTCTATTATTTCAACTCCAAAAATCGAGGTTTTTTCCTGTCTTTCAAGGAAATCCGACTTTATCAGAGGAAGAGATCATTGAAAGTGTTCAAATAATGAGACTAATGACGAGGAAAAAGATATCGAAGACGTGTTATTTGTTTGTTTTATTTAATTTCAAAATAAAAGAGTATTTTTTCCCCTATTTCGTTCTTTCGTATCACTAAATTTGGCCCTAGCTTCATTGTTTTATACGGAATTTCGATTATTTCAACTTTTATGCAGAACCTCGATAATTTCAACTACCCTCGGTCCCAATTAGTTGAATTAATCGAGGTTCTACTGTAAAATAATCGCACAACGCTTACCTGATAACAACGTTGATGTTGTCTTCCGGCACGGACTGCTTGGCCTCCGGACTATCCTTGTCTGAATCTGAGGAAGCAATTGAGCCTAAGTTCAACGACCTGAGGAGACAAAACCAAACGAAAAGGAAAAGTTATTTGCAATATCGTAGGTACAGTAAAACGGGGTGAATAGAAACAGTGGGGTGAATAGAAACGAAACTTCAACATTACGTTTGATTCTTTTTTTCTTTTAATTTTACCACTAGATCAGTAGTCAGCTAGTCAGTAGCTTAAAATTTCCTGTACTTTTATATGGATCTTCAAATTTTAGCGGAGCCAGCCTAGTTAGCTTGGTTGGTGGCGCGTCTGCCTTGTAAGCGCTAGGCCGCGGGTTCGATTCCCGCCCGGGGCGGATTTTATCCTGATGGGATAATGTTCGCTCTCGGAACGGCTGGCTTTCCTCCTATCCTGCCTTCCTTCTCTCTTCGATTTCGGGACGATAAGACCATAGCAGTTACAGTTCCCTCTGTCATTTACAGACACACGCACGGACCAATGGCTGAAACTTTGGATTTAGGCTCTAGGGACATTAAAACGTGTTTTGGCACTAAAAACTGACCATCGAAAATTTGACCGGATTACATTACTTTCCTTCCTATAGGATAAGGAAAGTAAAAAGTTCTGGAACACCCTGTCCCCATGGGAAAACTGCCTAAAAATCCTTGACTTTCGCCTCCTATTTTTCGAGTCTTTTTATCAAGTTATTCACACAAAAAAAAAGAGGGTGCACCGAGCCATGGCCAAGACCAGTGGGGTGAACCCAACCTTGACCACTCTGTATATAGATATACAGGGCGTTAAAAATGCCCCCTAGGAAATTAACCCGTAAAATCAGTTTTTTACCCCGGAAAAGTCCCAGTGCACTTTTAGGGTCCACTAAGCATTCTCTCTTATGTAATTTTTGACGAGGAATCGACTGGCGTAACTTTCAAGATTGTCCGACTTACAGTTAAGGTTGAACTCCCTGTATGAAGATATAGGTCGAATACATACACCCTGTATGAAGATATAGGTCGAATACATACACCCTGTATGAAGATATAGGTCGAAACAGGGCGTTCAAAGTGCCCCATAGGAAATTAAAATCAGTTTTTTACCCCGTAAAAGTCCCCGTGCACTTTTAGGGTCCACTAAGCAATCTCTCTTATGTAATTTTTGACGAGGAATCGACTGGCGTGACTTTCAAGATTGTCCGACTTACAGTTAAGGTTGAACACCCTGTATGAAGATATAGGTCGAATACATACACCCTGTATGGAGATATAGGTCGAATACATACACCCTGTATGGAGATATAGGTCGAATACATACACCCTGTATGAAGATATAGGTCGAATACATACACCCTGTATGAAGATATAGGTCGAATACATACACCCTGTATGTAGATATAGGTCGAATACATACACCCTGAATATAGATAGAGGTCGAACAGATTTCAATATGTTAGACGTGAAGAGAATCTAGGACACATCATTCCCCGTTTACATACCTAATGCAAAGCCTAGTTAGCTTGGTTGGTAGCGCGTCTACCTTGGAAGTGCTGGATCGCGGGTTCGATTCCCGCCCGGGGGGATTTTATCCTAAACAGATAAGGTTCGTTCTCGGAACGGCTGGCTTTCTCCTATCCTGTCTTCTTCTTTTTTTTCTCTTTTTTTAAGAGGTTTGACAGAGGGAGCTGTAACTGCTATGGTCTTATCGTTCCGAAATCGAAGAGAGAAGGAAGACAGGATATGAGAAAGCCTGCCGTTCCGAGAACGAACACTATCCCAGCAGGATAAAATCCGCCCCGGGCGGGAATCGAACCCGCGGCCTAGCGCTTACAAGGCAGACCGCTAGGTCGCGGGTTCGATTCCCGCCCGGGGCGGATTTTATCCTGCTGGGATAATGTTCGTTCTCGGAACGGCAGGCTTTCTCCTATCCTGTCTTCTTTTTTTAAGAGGTTTGACAGAGGGAGCTGTAACTGCTATGGTCTAATCGCCCCGAAATCGAAGAGAGAAGGAAGACAGGATAGGAGAAAGCCTGCCGTTCCGAGAACGAACATTATCCCAGCAGGATAAAATCCGCCCCGGGCGGGAATCGAACCCGCGACCTAGCTATACCACAACACTTGGTAAAGCTAAAAAACAACGTTTTTTTTTTACTATGTAGGTATATTCTGGGTAACCGATAAGAAATAAAATAATAAAAAGTAAAATACAAAAGGCAGGTATGTAAACGCAAATTTTCGAATTAAAATTCACAATTCAGACCACAACGAAAAAAAAAAAAAAAAAAAAAAAAAAAAAACAACAAATTTTCGGCACAAAAAAAAAAATTTCCCATCAGACCACTACGAAAAAAAGCGAAACAATTTTCGTTCGAACAAAAAAACTTTTCCATTCAAAAGTGGATGGCGTATCAATTTGAATATGTCGATGGGGGAAAATTACGAATAATTGAAGCCTTTTTGGCCATGAGGTTGAAGGAAAAGACTATAAGATACCTATATTATGTATAAAACAAGGATATATGTACATATGTTTGATAGAAAGGAAAAGGCTATAAGATATGTATAGAAGTAGGATATACATATGTACATATGATTGGTATATAAAGGACAAGGATATGTATAAAGAAGGATATAGAGCAGGGATTTCCAACTTCCGTGTGTATGCGGGCCACATGCTACATAGGCAGGTACTTCGCGGGCCACATACACATATAAGACTCGTGTTACTCGTGTAAAAAGCTATTAATTGTGATAAAATAAATGTTAAATACCAAAGTGTTTAAATGATAATTGTACTCTCTTCTTATTATTCCTCAAATAGAAACAATATAACATGACGCCCACCCAAAAAGCTTTGCGGGCCACAAAAATTGTCTGGCGGGCCCGCTAGTTGGAAATCCCTGATATAGAAGGATAGGGTTTTTCTTGACACGAGTGTGATAGGTGACACACGAGGTTTTTTCCATTCACACGAGGAAAATTTAAATATACCGGATGGACAAGTTCCGAAGTTCCGCCTTTTGTGAAATTTGTTGACGGAGAAGTTTGAACGAACGAAGAGATTCAAAGTTTTAACGCGGTGATTTTTTTCTTAAGAGGTTTAATAGAGGGAACTGTAACTACTAGGGTTTTATCGTCCCGAAATCGAAGACAGAAGGAAGACAGATAGGAAAAAGCCAGCGGTTCCGAGAACGAACCTTATTCCTTCAGGATAAAATCCGCCCCGGGCGGGAATCGAACCCGCGGCCTAGCGCTTCCAAGGCAGACGCGCTACCAACCAAGCTAACTAGGCTGGCCTTATGTAAAAGAATCTATGTAGGTACATAAGCGATGTATGTACATAACTATACATATAGTTTCTCGGAAATAGCTTGTGTCATTCATTAGAGACATTAGATGATTAGGTCATTATGACTTTATTAACAGCTATTAATAATAATAGTGAGTACACAACATTCTCAACAAGCTTCATTAATGAATATTACCAACCTCGAACAGTCAAGGGAGAGAGAGAGAGAGAGAGAGAGAGAGAGAGAGAGAGATGACGGGTAGATGAGAATTTTAACCGACATAGAAAGCATTCCTTTTTACATTCAACTCCTCTCTCTCTCTCTCTCTCTCTCTCTCTCTCTCTCTCGCTCTCTTTTTCCTCCAATGTGAGGATTCCTTGAGAGATAGAGCGTAAGCGCTAATGTAATAATACCTGTTATTGAATTATTATTGTATAAATAAATGGAAAGTATTGTTAAAAAAAAATAATAATAATAATAAATTGTGGAAACCGGCAGTTAAGTTTCGTTCTCGGAACGGCTGGCTTTTTCCTATCTTGTCCTTTTCTCTTCGACTTCGGGAAGATAAGACCTCCGTTATTACGGTTCCCTCTAGAGAAACCTTATTGTTTATTAATATTTTTAACGTAGATAGTAGATACCTGAAACAAGAGGCCACGGATAGGCCGTAGGTATTTTATTACATCACTTTTTTTTTTAGTTATCACACAAAATTTCTCTTTGGACTAGTTTGGACGTAATGGCGCCACCACACCCGCTGCTAGTCCAAACTATTCCAAAGAGAAATTTCGTATAATGACTAAAAAAAGTCACAAAATAAAATACGGCTCCACTTACCGAAATTGGGAGACCCAATGAGCGTCAGCACAGGTTTGGACCCCGGGGATTCGGAATACCACAGACCCTTCGCATGATACGTCCACCCGGACCGCACATACTCGAACATGGCGACCTTCAGATTGGAAACCCGGGACAGGAACCGCGCCGCCAGAGCTGTGTAGGCGTACGGAATGCCGCCTGCCGCCCCACGGGCCCCCAGGAACCCGTTAGCCTGTGGAATTGAAGATGAAGTGAAATAGATGAAATTGTGGCACTCACAACAACACTCAACACTAAATAAAATCTACCAAATTTAGAAACCAAATGTATTCATTTAAATCCCCCTTAATTAAAGCCATGTATTACTACAACAGCCTGACTACCGGACCTGACATTTTTAAATAAATGTCGGACCTGGTGGTTGGACTGGTGTGGTACCATTAACGTCTGGGATTCAAATAGGGAGCTCCGTTCATTATCCAGAGCAGTGTGAACGGAGTCCTCTCTACTGACTACTAACATTCTACATCCCGACGTAACGATCGTTCACCTGGGAATATACATAGGTGAAAGCTTGGTATAATTTTTGAAGCCCTTAAGCTGGCCATTTACTATCAGATGGACCTGACAGTCGCACCTGTTCAGGCATACCTGATAGGTAGTGAATGACCAGCCTTAAGGTGGGTTGTCACGCTCAAGCCATTTGCACAAACTGGCTTGCGCATGCCGGTTTGTTCGGTTTGCACAAGCGCTGAGATGGTTTTTGTAGGGGTTTTTAGTTCATTGAATTATTAAATAATTTTATTGATTATATTTATATTGATTTAGTTAACTGTTACAAAAGAACTAATTTGTTTTAACTTATTCTTACAAATGGTTTTCCTTGGTTTCGAATATTTTGTCGCTTCTCGGATTCGAACCACAGTCCCCTCGGTTGTAAATCCAATGCCTTATTAGCAACTGCACTAATGGGACTGTTGAATACAAGTTTCTTTTCTTTCTTATTGGTTAGGTTATACCTACCAGAATATACCACAACACTTGGTGAAGCTAAAAACACGTTTACTCTGTATATTCAAGGTGACAAATAAAAAATAAAAATAAATAATAAAAAAAAGACAGGTAGGTAAACGCAAAATTTTCGAATGCTAAAATTCACAATTCAGACCACTACGAAAAAAAGCGAAATAACTTTCGTTCGAACAAAAAAACTTTTCCATTCAAAAGTGGATGGCGTATCAATTTGAATATGTCGATGGGGGAAAATTACGAATAATTGAAGCCTTTTTGGCCATGAGGTTGGAGGAAAAGACTATAAGATATATTATGTATAAAGCAAGGATATATGTACATATGTTTGATAGAAAGGAAAAGGCTATAAGATATATTATGTATAAAACAAGGATATACCTATGTACATATGTTTGATAGAAAGGAAAAGGCTATAAGATATGTATAGAAGTAAGGATATATGTACATATGATTGGTATAAAGGAAAAGGATATGTATATAGAAGGATATAGAGCAGGGATTTCCAACTTCCGTGTGTATGCGGGCCACATGCTACATAGGCAGGTACTTCGCGGGCCACATACACATCAGGGGAACAGGCCCGTATTCAGGATTTTAACGAGGGGAAGATGTGGGTGCTCCAGTTTTTCGGAGTCCACCTCATAGTAAAAAGAACGAAAATGAAGCCGGATGGGACCCACCCAAAAAGCTTTGCGGGCCACAAAAATTGTCTGGCGGGCCGCTAGTTGGAAATCCCTGATATAGAAGGATAGGGTTTTTCTTGACATGAGTGTGATAGGTGACACACAAGGTTTTTTCCATTCACACGAGGAAAATTTAAATATACCGGATGGACAAGTTCCGAAGTTCCGCCTTTTGTGAAATTTGTTGACGGAAAAGTTTGAACGAACGAAGAGATTCAAAGTTTTAACGCGGTGATTTTTTTCTTAAGAGGTTTAATAGAGGGAACTGTAACTACTAGGATCTTATCGTTCCGAAATCGAAGAGAGAAGGAAGACAGGATAGGAGAAAGTCGGCCGTTCCGAGAACGAATCTTATCTGTTTAGAATAGAATTCACCCCGGACGGGAATCGAACCCGCGACCTAGCGCCTACAAGGCAGACGCGCTACCCTCCAAGCTAACTAGACTGGCAATATTTTGAATTGATTTGTGTGTTAAGTTGTAAATGAATAAACATTTGAACATTATTTTCACACCCTTTTAGGTACTCTAGAAAATATGTAGGGTACCTAAAACATTTTTTGAAATTTATGAAACACTAAACAAGATCTCGTGAATATCAATATTTCTAAAAAAAAGTTCTGGAACACCCTGTCCCCATGGGAAAACTGCCTAAAAAATCCTTGACTTTCGCCTCCTTTTTTTCCCATGGCCAAGACCAGTGGGGTGCACCCAACCTTGACCACTCTGTATACAGGGTGGTTCGTGATTTGCGAACCACGCTTATATCTCAGAAACGGCTAGGAATTAAGGAATGAAATAAACGGCATCATGTTGGATTCAAATAGGAAGCTCCGTTCATTATCCAGAGCAGTGTGAACGGAGTCCTCTCTACTGACTACTGACATTCTACATCCCGACGTAACGATCGTTCACCTGGGAACATACATAGGTGAAAGATTGGTATAATTTTTGAAGCCCTTAAGCTGGCCATTTACTATCAGATGGACCTGACAGTCGCACCTGTTCAGTGAATGACCAGCCTTAAGGTGGGTTGTCACGCTCAAGCCATTTGCACAAACTGGCTTGCGCATGCCGGTTTGTTCGGTTTGCACAAAACTGAGAGAGGAACCTAGAAAGTTTTTTTTTTTTTTTTTAGGAAAAGTTTTCTCTCTTGCAGTCTCTGCACTCTGTGTATTTCTTATGGTGATTTTAGCGATCAAAAATTGGTCATATCTCAGGATCGGTTTAGATTTTCGGAAAATCCTTTCTTATTGCACACCTAGACCATAAAAGGAATATTCCTACCAAATTTCAGCTTTCTAGGTGTTGTGGTTCTCGAGATAGAGCGATCAGTGTGTGAAATGTGAATGAGTGAATGGATCTTGTTCTTATAATATAAGATTACATCAAATAGTAATCATAATAGATCAGTTGCGCTTATTTGGGTGATGTTTCAAAGTCATAGAGCAGGAAAAATGAGGACCAACGGAATTTTTCTTTTTCTTCTACGACTTCTAGATACCGAGATAAATCGATCTAAAAAATACCGGTAAATCGTGAAGTTTGACGTCACGGCATACGCTCCCGTAGGCGATGACGTCATAATTCATGACTCTCGCTTCGTTTGTTTGTGCGCAAGCGTTTCTGCGCATTTTGACGTGAAATCTGATGTCACAACTCTTTGAACTTTTTCATTAGAACAGCAATTAAAAATTGAATTTTTGACCTTTTAAAATTACTTTTTCGGAGTTTTGGACCCCAGATTTGGATTTTTCACAACTTTTTACGAAGGAATCGACCTTTTATTAATAATATTTTCCCGATTGCAACTGCTCCATTATAGTCGATCAACTGTCGGTCGCGTCGATCCAGAGGATCTACCTTTTTTTTTTGTGAGGATTGATAGAGGGTAGAGGGACTTTGACTCATTTTTTTAGGTCCTTCGTCCCGGAGAGCGAAGAGAGAAGAAAGACAGGAAAGAGGAAAGCCAGCCGATCCAGGAACGAATGTTTCCCCATCGGGGAAAAATCCGCCCTGGGCGGGAATCGAACCCGCGGCACCGGGTCGCCGCGACGTAAGAACAGGTACGAGCCATGCTCTAACGACCGAGCTGTCGGTGCTGGCTCTATCTTTTTTAGCCTCAACGAAAATGGAAATCAGAAACCTTTTCAAACAACTGGGAACTCTTTGTAGCTAATAGGCCTGGTGTATTCATTATGACTGTATCTTATTTGGGCAGGTTTTTCTTTCAACTTTGTCCAAAAGCCCAGACGGCTGCTACAATATTGTGTTTGCGAAGATGGACTTGACTTGGATTGGAACCTCTAGATCCACCGAGGTAAGTAGGTTACTACTAAACCACCGAGGTTGGTGGAACATCATTTTTATGGCGAAGACATTCGGTGCTGGTCTTTTCAGTCTCATTCTGGCAGGATAAAACAAGGTATATTCTATTCAAGGGATGAAGTACGTACAGTAGGATGTGCCATGAGCACGGAATAGTTGACTCGGGGTTTATCCAGCATGGCTCTCACGTACTCCTGCGTGAGATTGAAATACCCCGTGCCCAAACTCACGCACGAGCCATCACGTGCGAGAGACAGGATGAGTTTGGTTACACGTGAGTCCAGCTGGATGTGTAGGGGAGGTAGCTCGATGAGTGGCGCCAGCCAGGTGTCGGGTGGTTGAGTAGAAGAGAGTGCTGAAATGAGAAGTTCTTAGTAAGAATAGAATATAGAGAAGGTCCCGGGTTCGAATCCCACCATCGACAAAAATTTGTACTCGTTTTTCGATTGCAAATACAAATGAGACTAAAAAGTCCCTCTACTCCCGTATTCTAAACCAGGTCTCTTGTATTTAATGGGTTTATTAACATAATGTAAACGCAGTTGCTTTGTGTTATTATGTCACAACTTTGGGGCTCACTGCAGCATTGTAGGATTTTCCCAATATCTCAATAATCCTAAAATCCAATGTTTCCCTACCATGCTGGCAGCGGTCGCTATGCGCATTTATATGTCATAGCTACTTCCTCACGAGGCTGAGTGGGCCCCGCAACAGCCAGTCACGGAATCAATCATTTGCATGATACAAATTTCTTGACCCCATCGAGCCCGGGTCTCCCGCGTGCAACGCGAGCACAGGTGACCCCTAACCAGGGAGCTGACCCATCGTCATAATCTGCAGAAGACTACTTAAGCTGGCATTGCTGCAAATGCCTTGATATCCTCTATTGCGAGCTGACTGTTTATCAACATAATAAAGCCAGCGGTTGAATGCACCAGTTCCATGGATCATTGAAGTTAAGCAACGTTGTGCATGGTTAGTATTTTCGGCTGGGTGATCATCTGGACAATCGCGAGCTGCTGGCTTTTACCGGCCCCACTCAGGCTGGGTAAGGTTGAAATAAGGCGGGTAGATTGTCGAAGAATGGACGGTAACTAAAGACCATGGCAGATATATATATATTTTTTTAGGGGGTTTGACAGAGGGAACTGTAACTGCTATGGTCTTATCGTCCCGAAATCGAAGAGAGAAGGAAGACAGGATAGGAAATCTCTCGTTTTTTTCTGATTCGCATCCAGTATTCTAAAATTAATTTCCAAGGGAAGTTTTCTATTAATAAACTAATATTTCTCTTTTCTACCAAATCTAATTTGGAAGTAATAACTTGCAGTTATTTTATCGCAGAAAAAACTAGTTCTTAGCGGATATTCAGCTTATCTTGACGTCTTCATCAGGAATTCAGCTAGTCTCGAAGTCCTCATCAGGAATTCAGCTAGTCTAGAAGTCCTCATCAGGAATTCAGCTTGTCTAGCAGTTCTCATGAGGAATTCAGCTAGTCTAGAAGTCCTCATCAGGAATCCAACTGGTCTAGAAGTCCTCATCAGGAATTCAGCTAATCTAGAAGTCCTCATCAGGAATTCTGCTAGTCTAGAAGTCCTCAACAGGAATTCAGTTTCTCTAGAAATTTTCGTCAGGAATTCAGCTAGTCTAGCAGTTCTCATCAGGAATTCAGCTATTCTAGAAGTCCTCATCAGGAATTCAGCTAGTCTAGAAGTCCTCATCAGGAATTCAGCTAGTATAGAAGTCCTCCTCTGGAATTCAGCTTGTCTAGAAGTTCTCATCAGGAATTCAGCTAGTCTAGCAGTTCTCATCAGGAATTCAGCTAATATAGAAGTCCTCATTACGAATTCAGCTTGTCTATAAGTCCTCACCAGGAATTCAGCTAGTCTAGAAGTCCTCATCAGGAATTCAGCTAGTATAGAAGTCCTCCTCTGGAATTCAGCTTGTCTAGAAGTTCTCATCAGGAATTCAGCTAGTCTAGCAGTTCTCATCAGGAATTCAGCTAGTTTGGAAGTCATCAGGAATTCAGCTAGTCTAGAAGTAATAGCGGAACAAGGCCAGTACAGCGCGTACCCAGAGAGGTGATTTCCTGTCTTCAGACTGGGCACAGACGCACTACCAACTAAGCTAACTAGGCTGGCGATGTTAAACCTTTAAAAGAAAGAAAGAAAGAAAGAAAGAAAGAAAGAAAGAAAGAAAGAAAGAAAGAAATCTAGGTAGCTATAAACTCTATAAAGCTAGAACATACCTGGAGAGACAGCAGTGGTGTTTCTAGTCCGATACCCATCGTACATATCCAGAACTAAACTCCGCGACCTCTTCAAATACTCTCCTCTCTGTGTTACAGATACGGGACTCAGGGGAAACTCTTTATCCAGAATAAACTTGCCGTCTGGAGTGAGTTGAAACGAGATCTTACATAGGACGCGGGATAAATCATCGAAAAAGTCAGACAATGGCTTGTGATCCTGAATTATCATGTAGCGATCCTGACGACTAGTGAAGTAATCACCGCTCAGATTTGCTCTGTGGGAAAAAAATTGAATATAATATGTATGTAGTACCTTCTTACTGAGAAACCTACCTATGATAAGCATTAGGTATAAACAAACGCAAACAACAACAAACCAACCTCAGTCATCTTGAAAAAGCCAACGAGTGAGGCGAAACTCGAGTCGGTGTAAATAATAATCCCCAACTAAGAACCCTAGTCAACTATAAAATAATAAGGTAAGCCATTATAAACATTCTAATAATTTATATTTTTATGAGGGGTATTTTTTCATTTGCATTATGAATTTTATGAATGGTAATTCAATAAACAAAGGAACGTGTATTATTGCATAAAAAAAAGAGATAAGAATGCAATCCCTCTAAGCTAAGTGAACTCAACACAACAAATGGAATATTTGAAATAATTAATACAAAAATTATTACAAATAAATTTTAAAATTATTACAATTGAGAGGCGCGCAGCAAGAAGGGAAGGGCAAATGTAGCAAAATCGCGTTTTCGGGAAATCGCATTTTAAGTTTTTCCTACTAATTACAAAATTGGGTAAGTAGTTGTGTTTACAAAAGGATTTTTTCGTGTGACTTCGTGAAAAATCGAGATATGAAGATAATTATTTCTGTGCTGTGTAGAGAACAAAATTTCGCGTCGAATAAGCCGGTATACGCAAAAAGGGCAAAAGTCGACTTTTGACCTTCTTGCTGCGCGCTCCTCAATTACGAACATCTACAAAGAATTGGCTTCTAGGGTAAGTTAGAGATTTGATTTTATTTCCCCCCTTAAGAGGTTTGTAAACAATCACCAAGAAGTAATTTCATGTTTTAATACTACACCTCTTAAAGAGCTTTCATTAACACTTTGAGGGCCCTCAGAGATTAGATATGATACAGGATTGACTCCCAAGAAACATATTTGCCAGATGTAGCACTCAATGTGTTAACAAAATGTAATTTCGAATCAATTTGGGTAAAAATAGAATAATAGTAGAAAAGATTAACTGTAAATTTATCGGATTTTTTTTTCTTTTCTTTCAAAGTGGTATTTTGAAGGATTACTACAGTATGTATGCTTAGTGCTTAGCTTGCTTACCCAGTTATAATAACACAGTTGTCAATCAAATAGAACTTCATGTGTTGAAGGCCGATGAGCTCTTTCCTTTCAAAATGGTATTTTAAAGGATTACTACAGCATGTATGCTTAGTGCTTAGCTTGCTTACCCAGTTATAATAACACAGTTGTCAATCAAATAGAACTTCATGTGTTGAAGGCCGATGAGCTCGTTGTATCGGTGAGGTAGAAGACGGTTGAGAGGCCATCGTAGATCAGGCGTGTGATAGAAGGAAACATGGCAGTTGTGAGAGAACTGTTTGACAATTGGTGAGAGCAGAGTTTTTGAGTTTACATCCCCTCGAGTACCTAAGGAAGGTAAATGATTTGAGTGTAGGTTGGATCTGCAGCAAGGCTTCAATTCAAAAGGCTGGTTGTTGTTGTTGTTGTTGTTGTTGTTGTTGTTGTTGTTGTTGTTGTTGTTGTTGTTGTTGTTGTTGTTGTTGTTGTAGCCGCTTTAGCTTTCGCCGAATGGTGTTGGCAGAGTGAAGAAAAGACATCTTTTTGTATCTGCCATACACCGGGGTGATGGTCTCTAGCCATGTTTAATTGGCTCGTCCTGATGCTAGGCTGGTTAGGGTTAGCTGTTCTCCTCCCTGTTTATAGTCCCACAGCCAGACGCTAGTGTAGGTACTCTCTGTATAACGTCCCCTAGCCAGACCAATATAATAGTGGTAAAAACCAAAGATGATAAATAAACCTAAGCTTGGACCATGAGATAAAGAATAACAGTGGCATAGTCTATTTGCAGGGCATGTAAGGCAGCCATACACTCAAAATTTCAACACCTCTATAGCCTATTCAGATTCACGGAACTGGGAAGGTAGGTACCTACTTATACTTGTCTAAGCCAATGTATGAAGAAGCATGGGCATGAATTATGTAGTAATAGGCATGGTGATGGAAATGAGTGCCCAACATGTGAATTTAGATCATGCTACACCACTTAAGAACAAAGAACAATCCAGCCTAGTTAGCTTGGAAGGTGGGGTACTTGTGCAGAAGTCACGTCCGTGGAATATTGCTACCAAAGGAACTGGCACAAACAAGCAGTGACCCTGGTTATTATAGGGTTGAAGTCCTCATCAGGAATTCAGCTTGTCTAGCAGTCCTCATCAGGAATTCAGCTAGTCAGAAATTTTCGTCGGGAATTCTGCTTGTCTAGAAGTCCTAATCAGCAATTCAGCTAGTCTAGCAGTTCTCATCAGGAATTCAGCTAGTTTGGAAGTCCTCATCAGGAATTCAGCTAGTCTAGAAGTCCTCATCAGGAATTCAGCTAATCTAGAAGTCCTAATCAGGAATTCAGCTTGTCTAGAAGTCTTCACCAGGAATGCATTCAGCTTATCTTGACATCTTCATCAGGAATTCAGCTAGTCTCGAAGTCCTCATCAGGAATTCAGCTAGTCTCGAAGTCCTCATCAGGAATTCAGCTAGTCTAGAAGTCCTCATCAGGAATTCAAATAGTCTAGAAGCTAGAAGTCCTCATCAGGAATTCAGCTAGTCTAGCAGTTCTCATCAGGAATTCAGCTAGTTTGGAAGTCCTCATCAGGAATCCAGCTAATCTAGAAGTCCTCATCAGGAATTCAAATAGTCTAGAAGTCCTCATCAGGAATTCAGCTAGTCTAGCAGTTCTCATCAGGAATTCAGCTAGTTTGGAAGTCCTCATCAGGAATTCAGCTAATATAGAAGTCCTCATTACGAATTCAGCTTGTCTATAAGTCCTCACCAGGAATTCAGCTAGTCTAGAAGTAATAGCGGAACAAGGCCAGTACAGCGCGTACCCAGAGAGGTGATTTCCTGTCTTCAGACTGGGCTAATTACAGAGGGTAGAGTATCTGCCTTGTCAGTGCTAGGTCACAGTTTCAATTCCCACCCGGGCAGATTTTATCCTAAAGAGATAAAGTTCAATCTTGGAACAGCTGGCTTTTTCCTATCCTGTCTTGCTTCTCTCTTTGCTTTTGGGACAATAAGACCTTAGCAGTTACAGTTCCCTCTTTCAAACTTGTTGGAAAAAAAGAGAAGAGATGATGATGAAATGAGTTGGGACATATACAATTTGTAATTAAAAAAAAGCCCATGTAGGTAAGTACCTAAAATTGGTAACCCAGCCTCTCTCTCTCTCTCTCTCTCTCTCTCTCTCCAGACTGGGCAATGTCTAGCGTGAATGGAGTACTGGATTCAAACAGGGAGCTCCGTTCATTCTCCAGAGCAGTGTGAACGGAGTCCTCTCTACTGACTAGGAGGAGGGAACATTCTAGATCCCGACGTAACGACCGTTCACCTGAAAATATAAAGAATAGATCCTTGAGTGGAAAGTGAGTGAATGGAGTACGGGATTCAAAGATTAGCTCGTCCTGAACTGCAGTCAACCATCGTGAGGACTTGTGCTTATTCTTTAAAAGCAGGGAGAACCCTTTGAAACTGCCAGCTAGCTGGGCTGGTTAGGGTTAGCTGTTCTCCTCCCTGTTTATAGTCCCACAGCAAGACGCTAGTGTACTCTCTGTATAACGTCCCCTAGCCAGACCAATATAATAGTCCCCTAGCCAGACCAATATAATAGTGGTAAAAACCAAAGATGATAAACCTAAGCTTTTTTTTTTAAGAGATTTGACAGAGGGAACTGTAACTGCTATGGTCTTATCGTCCCGAAATCGAAGAGAGAAGGAAGACAGGATAGGAGAAAGCCAGCCATTCCGAGAACGAACATTATCCCATCAGGATAAAATCCGCCCCGGGCGGGAATCGAACCCGCGGCCTAGCGCTTACAAGGCAGACGCACTACCAACTAAGCTAACTAGGCTGGCGAAAACCTAAGCTTGGACCATGAGATAAAGAATAACGATGGCATAGTCTATAATCTATATGTAGGGCATGTAAGGCAGCCATACACTCAAAATTTCAACACCTCTATAGTCTATTCAGATTCACGGAACTGGGAAGGTAGGTACCTACTTATACTTGTCTAAGCCAATGTATGAAGAAGCATGTGCATGAATTATGTAGTAATAGGCATGGTGATGGAAATGAGTGCCCTACATGTGAATTAAATTTAAATCACGCTACACCACTGAAGAACAAAGAAAAATCCAGCCTAGTTAGCTTGGAAGGTAGGGTACTAGTGCAGAAGTCACGTCCGTAGAATATTGCTACCAAAGGAACTGGCACAAACAAGCAGTGACCCTGGTTATTATAGGGTTAGGTTAAATGCAAGAAGGAGTTTTCACAATTAGAGCAGTGATTATTGTTATTATAGGGTTAGGTTGAATACAAAAAGGAGCTTTTCTTTTCCACGGACATGACTTCTGCATAATTACTGAAGGTAGAGTATCTGCCTTGTCAGTCCTAGATCACAGTTTCGATTCCTACCCAGGCAGATTTTATTCTAAAGAGATAAGGTTCAATCTTGGAACAGCTGGCTTTTTCCTATCCTGTCTTGCTTTTCTCTTTGTTTTTGGGACCATAAGACTTTAGCATTTACAGTTCCCTCTCTCAAACTTGTTGGAAAAAAAGAGATGAGATGATGATGAAATGAGTTGGGACCTATACAATTTGTAATAAAAAAAAGCCCATGTAGGTAGGTACCTAAAATTGGTAACTCAGCCTCTCTCTCTCTCTCTCTCTCTCTCTCTCTCTCTCTCTTTCTCTTTCTCTTTGCTGATTGCTCGAGATCTCAATTCCTCTTCAATAGCTTTGTTGACGTTCTTTGAGATGGCTCTCTGAATTTTAGCTGCTTCTTGATTTTTGTTTTTCTTAGCTTGAACTGGACGATCTAATCAAAAAGAAATACAAAGAATTACACTGTTCAAAGTAATGCACAGAGAAAACAAGATTTTAGATCAGGTGTGCACAAACTGCGGTCTGCCAGCTCTTTTTGTGCTGCCCACAAGCTCATTTTGATTTTTAAGAAAAAAAAAATCAAAAACAAAAGACAAATGTGAAGAAAATAAAACTGTCTTAAGTTAAGAGAGTTTTTATCATTATTTTGAAAGGTTGTAGATCAAATTCTTCAAAAATTTTGCCTGCGGCTCTCTACTTTATTTTGTTCCTTTTAGTAGAGCTTCAATGTGGAGAAAAAAATGTGTAGAAGAGGATCTAAGAATTAGGTAGGTACTTCAAAGATTAATAATTGATAAGCACAGTAGATTTTGAACTTTGATCAGGCTGTGTTTTTGAAAGGTGGAACAAAAAATATGTCAAAACAAATGAGCTTCGGACACATTATTTTTGAAAATATATATATAAAAAAAAAAATGCCTGCAGTGCTATTTATCTCGTTTCATTTTCATTAAAACTAAGGGAGGGGGTAAGTACCCCCCTCCCCCCCTAAGATCAGATGCCATCTACAAATGAATGTGGCCCACAGCCAACCTTTTAAGGTCCAATACGGCCTGCGGTCACTTTGAGTTTGTGCACCCCTGCTTTAGACAAACGAGAGACATTCATTTCC
The DNA here is from genome assembly GCF_000475195.1 of Diaphorina citri. Lineage (NCBI taxonomy): Eukaryota > Metazoa > Arthropoda > Insecta > Hemiptera > Psyllidae > Diaphorina > Diaphorina citri. Next base: position 94,957 of record NW_007378163.1, read on the forward strand.
TTGAGGTGGATCAAGGAGTGAGTAATATGAATGAGTAAAGTGAATTATTTATAAGTTACTCACATTAAGATTACAAGTGGCATCTCTAGAAATGAGCAGAGAACAACTTACTTTTCTTGTAAGTCCCGCGGAGCACTGACTTGCCTTTGACACCGGCAGGTAACTTGGCTTTTACTTTGGTCTTTCCCTGAGGCATTTAGAACAGTTCATGGACAGGTCAGTCCTCAAATTTGTAAGGGACGGAGGAAAATAAGTGAAATTTTCAAGAAATAAAGCTCAAAAATCAAATCGGAAAAATAAAAATCACGCAGGACGCAGGCTCGAACCACGTCTTTGCAGTTTTTGAAATTTTGCGCTCTTGAAAAACTGGAAACTTCCGCAGAGGTAAAAAAAAAAAATCACCACAGAGG
>NW_007378163.1:95889-137794 GCF_000475195.1 Diaphorina citri
TCCGATGTAAAATCTCCCCGCTTGCTATAGGCAAACTCTTCTTTATTAGCATCTGGTTTCTCCTCCGTATTATCTTTGCCTTCATCACCTTCCTTTGTTTCATTCTCTTCCACATTGTCTTTATTGTCTCCATTGCCTTCTTTAATTTCACTGCCTTCTACTTCTTCTTCCTTTTGTTTTTCTCCATCTTCTCCTTCCTCTTTGACTTTCTTTTGTTGTTCGTTTCCATTTGATTCTTCCAATTCATCCAGCTTTCTTTTCCTGTCCCCGCTTACATCTTGGTCAGTGGAAGACACAGCTTCGGTAGGAACTATGTCAGTGTCTGCCATCGTTGGATATTGTTTAACTGATTCAGTTGTCAAATTTGTATTTGATTTTAGGAACAAGATAACAGAAGATATCTGGGGATGAAAAATAAAGGAATTATAAATTAGTTTTTGTTTCACTTGCAGGGATCATAGTGAACAAAAGCAACTGTTAATGGATAAAACAGACTTTTTCAGTACCAAGATCTCAAACAGGAGGGGTGAGTACAAACAACACAAGAGTGTTAAAGTGCCTAATGAAGAAAAAAATTACCTTACTAGAAGAATAATCTATTCATCATCAGCTACTTGAGCAGGTTTGGGCTCAGGAGGGTGATTTCTCTTGGTTGACAAATGAGGCTTCTCTTTGTTGTGTGTAGTGGAATCACTCTCAATACTCTAATTAAGGAGTGCAGTCACGGTCAAGAGAGTTTGACAATGCTACTAGAGATATCATACGCCACAGAGAAAATGGGCATTTTCAGGTTTAAATTACATTGCCCACAAGGACATTTTGTGTCATTCGGAAAAAATGTGCCGTGTGTAGTGGGAACACTCTCATTTAAATTCTTATAAGCTTTTCTTCATACTTGTTCCTCATAGGGCATATTCCACAACGGGATGGTGCAATCTTTAAGTTTTTCCTCCGTGCACATTTCACTTTGTTTTTGTAGATCTTCAGCAGCTTTCTCAGCCTTCTGCTTCATGATGAATGGATCTGGTAGAGCATTGGCTTTCTGAAAATCAATTTCAACATCATTTGTTTATTTATTTATTTATTTTTAATAAGTTTGGGAGAGGGAACTGTAACTGCTAAGGACTTATAGGATAGGAGAAAGCCAGCAGCTCTGAGAGCAAACATAAAGTTTGCCCTGGGTGGGAATTGAACCCCTGACCTAGGCCTTACAATACAGGTAGCTAACTTCCAGCTACGTCTTAATTGAGCTGGTTGATATATTTTTTTAGAATGTGATATTTTTTCTTAAGTAAAAAATTGAACATTTTAATGAAGGGGTAACTAACCACATCAAGGGGTAACTTACCACAGCTGATAGAACTTTTCCCTTGAACCGGTATCCATTGAGTTTGGTCAGGGCATGTTGTCTTGTTTTCTCATCGTATTTCAAATATTTATCTGAGCGTGTGGAGAAAACACGGGAATTTGGCCTTGCAGTTTGATACTTGCCAACCTAGTTAGCTTGGAACGTAGCCTGCCTTGTAACCGCTAGGTTGTGGGTTCAATTCCCGGGGCAAACTTTATCTTGAACAGATAAGGTTTCTTTTCCGAAAGGCTTTCTGGTATCCTTTCTTCTTTGAACAACAAAAGAAAGTCAAAGAGGAAGGAGAAGATGGAGAAAAACAAAAGGAAGAAGAAGTAGAAGGCAGTGAAATTAAAGAAGGCAATGGAGACAATAAAGACAATGTGGAAGAGGGGCCGCATTGGACCTTAAAAGTTTGGCCGTGGGCCACATTCATTTGTAGACGGCATCTGATCTTAGGGGGAGGAGGGGGGGTACTTACCCCCTCCCTTAGTTTTAATGAAAATGAAACAAGATAAATAGCACTGCAGGCAATTTTTTTTTATATACTTATATATTATTTCAAAAATAATGTGTCCGAAGCTCATTAGTTTTGACATATTTTTTAGCTAATTTACCCCACAAAAATCAGAAAGTAAATTATAGCGCCAAAGGCAATTTTCTGAAAATTTTGTTCCACCTTTCAAAAACACAGCCTGATCAAAGTTCAAAATCTGTTGTGCTTGTCAATAATTAATCTTTGAAGTACCTATCTAATTCTTAGATCCTCTTCTACATATTTTTTTCTCCACATTGAAGCTCTGCTAAAAGGTGCAAAATAAAGTAGAGAGCCGCAGGCAAAATTTTTGAAGAATTTGATCTACTTTCAAAATAATGATAAAAATTCTCTTAAGACATTTTTATTTTCTTCACATTTGTCTTTTGTTTTTGATTTTTTTTCTTAAAAATCAAAATGAGCTTGCAGGCAGCACAAAAGGAGCTGGCAGGCCGCAGTTTGTGCACACCTGATCTAAAATCTTGTTTTCTCTGTGCATTACTTTGAACAGTGTAATTCTTTGTATTTCTTTTTGATTAGATCGTCCAGTTCAAGCCAAGAAAAACAAAAATCTAGAAGCAGCTAAAATTCAGAGAGCCATCTCTAAGAACGTCAACAAAGCTATTGAAGAGGAATTGAGATCTCGAGCAATCAGCAAAGAGAAGCCTCATTTGTCAACCAAGAGAAATCACCCTCCTGAGCCCAAACCTGCTCAAGTAGCTGATGATGAATAGATTATTCTTCTAGTAAGGTAATTTTTTTCTTCATTAGGTTTCTTCTTCCTTTTGTTTTTCTCCATCTTCTCCTTCCTCTTTGACTTTCTTTTGTTGTTCGTTTCCATTTGATTCTTCCAATTCATCCAGCTTTCTTTTCCTGTCCCCGCTTACATCTTGGTCAGTGGAAGACACAGCTTTGGTCGCTCGTTTGCGAAAATGGTGATACATACAGTGCAAAAATTGTCTCGGCTTCATATTTTACAAAGTTCTATACATTTCTGTGTTGGTGGTGATCTCTTTGGACTAAACCTCCTTTCTTGCAGTTAATAGCATGGTTGAGAGTGAATCCTGACATGCATCACATGAAGCAGGGAATCCAATAGGCTCATGACCATATCAAATAGTCAAAGCTTCTCTGAACTGCGTTGCTGTCAAATCAGTTTTGTAACATCAAGTTACAAAGAGGTCATCTTCTCAAACTTACCTCTATTCAAGCAAGCCATCCACTGGATCTCTCTCACGTTAGTCACCTCCTTCCCGACCAAGTACGTAAACACCAAGGCAAAGATAATACGGAGGAGAAACCAGATGCTAATAAAGAAGAGTTTGCCTATAGCAAGCGGGGAGATTTTACATCGGAAGTGTACAAGATCATTGTCAGAGGCCTGCCCAAATATTTTGGAATTTCGGTAAGAATTCAATCTTTTCATCAGTCAGATATTGGAGTTTTAAACACAGCACTCAATATTTAGGTATTTAATTAATTAAAAAAAAAAAAAAAAAATCATTCAAAGGTACCAAGAGGCTGAGTGGGTGTACAAGATCATTGTCAGAGGTCTGCCCAAATATTTTGGGATTTCGGTAAGAATTCAATCTTTTCATCAGTCAGATATTGGAGTTTTAAACACAGCACTCAGTATTTAGGTATTTAATTAATAATATATATAAAAAAAAAATCATTCAAAGGTACCAAGAAACTGAGTGCACTAAGAGGCTTTGGTGGGAATCAAATGTGGGACTTCTGAAATGGAAGTCTAGTGTGACACTTCTTGGTACACAGAAGTTGCTAATTCTGTCAAACTGCATCTTGTGTTTTCAGGAGGTGCGGAAACATTTTGAGACTTTCTTGAATACAAAATTATGCAAGTTGATTCCTCTGAACAAGAAACGAAACCGATGGAATGACTCGGGAGTGTTTATAACATTCTACGATGAGAAAACAAGACAACATGCCCTGACCAAACTCAATGGATACCGGTTCAAGGGAAAAGTTCTATCAGCTGTGGTAAGTTACCTCTTGATGTGGTTAGTTACCCCTTCATTAAAATGTTCAATTTTTACTTTCTTTCCTTAAGAAGAATATCACATTCTAAAAAAAATATACAATAAATATCAATTAAGACGTAGCTTGGAAGTTAGCTACCTGTATTGTAAGGCCTAGGTCAGGGGTTCAATTCCCACCCAGGCCAAACTTTATGTTTGCTCTCAGAGCTGCTGGCTTTCTCCTATCCTATAAGGCCTTAGCATTTACAGTTCCCTCTCCCAAACTTATTAAAAATAAATAAATAAACAAATGATGTTGAAATTGATTTTCAGAAAGCCAATGCTCTACCAGATCCATTCATCATGAAGCAGAAGGCTGAGAAAGCTGCTGAAGATCTACAAAAACAAAGTGAAATGTGCACGGAGGAAAAACTTAAAGATTGCACCATCCCGTTGTGGAATATGCCCTATGAGGAACAAGTATGAAGAAAAGCTTATAAGAATTTAAATGAGAGTGTTCCCACTACACACGGCACATTTTTTCCGAATGACACAAAATGGCGTATGATATCTCTAGTAGCATTGTCAAACTCTCCTGACCATGACTGCACTCCTTAATTAGAGTATTGAAAGTGATTCCACTACACACAACACATTTTTTTTTTTCTTAATGACAGGTGGGAATGGACTTTTACCTGTGCTTAGTTAATTGAATGTTTAATTTTTTTTCCCCAGCTTGAACTGAAAATGTCAGATATGCGCAAGCAAGTGGTCGAGATGATACACAGCATTGAGAGGTACCAGCCAGCTCTCAAGCCGTGGTTTGATAGACAGCGGGAGATCAACAATGGATTGCCAGTGCAGTTGGATCAGATTCGGCCATGTAAACGGCCGGAAGGCTATCGGAACAAGTGCGAGTTTAGTATTGGTGAGTAGCCAGCTTAGTTAGCTCGGTGGGTAGCGCGTCTGCCTCGTAAGCGCACGGTCGCGAGTTCGATTCCCTTCCAGGGCCAATTTTATCCTGAAGGTATAAGGTTCATTTGTCGGCTTGGTAGTAAACCGAGTCGACAAAGCACTGGCGGTTGAACGATAGATGGCGACGACCAGGCTTGCCTGGCTCAAGAATTCCATGACGGTAGAAAAAGATCGTGCGATAGCACGCAAGGCAGAGTAAGTCCCATGATGAAAGCCATGGATTCTACTTTAAGGGCGCTCGCGCTCAGGTGTAGGACATCTCCAGGTGGTCTATATCCGAATCTCATGTAACTGAGTGTTCTTCTCTCGGAACGGCTGACTTTCTCCTATCCTTGTCTTCTCTCTTCGATTTCGGGACGATAAGACCCTAACAGTTACAGTTCCCTCTGTCAAACCTCTTGGAAAAAAGTATCGGTGAGTTTCTCTTCTTTTTGTTTTTGGTGTAAGTATTATGTTGAATGGAAAAATGCATCTAAATCAGGAACCCATCAATAAATACAAAGTAAGTAGTTCAAACAACGTAAAATCCATATCGCCAACGGTAAGGCCCGTGTCACATTGGACGCGTGACTTTGAGTAGCGCGTAGTCGGCTGCAAATGATAAGAGACCCTCTATAGACATGGAGTAACTCAACTAACCTTCCGGAAGGGACATTCCAACAACCTAATTTATCTATTCTGGTTCTGTTTCTCAGGTTTACATCCGCAAACCAAGGAGAAGACAGTCGGATTTCGCTACGGCAAATACTCGGAAGGGTCCGTGTACATTGGTCCCGTGTACAACCTCATTCACATACATGACCGCATGAAGGCCGTGGTTCGTGTGTTCGAGAACTACGTGCGAGGGTCCCGGTTCGATATTTTCGACGTGGTGACGCAGGGGGGCCATTGGAAGCTGCTCATGTGTCGATACTCGGACAGTTCGGAGTCGAATCTGAAAATTCAAAAGAAAGTTGAACGCCAGCTGGTTAGATTGGGGGTAAGTGGTGCATATGACCAATTAAGGAGTTGTCAAACACCACTTGAATATAATAGATGATAGATAGATAGATTGGGGGTAACACACTTCCCTTTACTGATATACCTACTTATATCCTACCCCCACAAAACTCCTTTTAACAAAAAATCTTTCCCCTCCTCGTGATTTAGAATTTTAGAAAAATTGATACATCTATAGGAAATTCTGTGTTTTGAGAGTTTACCTGATCACTTCTTGCAGGAAATACAGGGGCTAGTTTGGAAACCAACTCCCAACATTTGTGTACCATCTCTCTGGCATGTCACAACTTCACAACATTCTACAGACTTTCTAGTATTCTAGTAAAACAACTTGACTTATAAGAGTAAACAGTGAATATGAATCATTTGTATTGACTGTCCATCAAAAACTGAACAAACAAGTGTCCTTTCCTTTGGTCCTTATCAGGGTTTTTATCAGTTATCCAAATAATATTACTTTATCAGTCACACACACACTCACACAACACACAAAATCAAAATTTCAAATTCAAATTTCGCGCCATTGATAAAAAATAAAAATATACCTCTCTGTGCTACCTCTGTGAGGGCGCGTTCACATCTGTAAGCCATTCCGAGGGCGATTCGGATCCCAATAAATTGGTTTTGGAAAGATTTTGTGGAAAATTGGTTTGGAGAGGTTTGAAATTAAAAAAAAAATTGTATTAGTATTAAATTTGATAGGAAGAAAGGTATAGAACTTTTTCGATCTCAAAACTTTTTTGCGTTATCTTTTTTCCTTTTTAAATACGACGGAAATGAGCTGACGGCAAGGAAATTAGTTACACCTCTGTGGTGATTTTTTTTTTTTACCTCTGCGGAAGTTTCCAGTTTTTCAAGAGCGCAAAATTTCAAAAACTGCAAAGACGTGGTTCGAGCCTGCGTCCTGCGTGATTTTTATTTTTCCGATTTGATTTTTGAGCTTTATTTCTTGAAAATTTCACTTATTTTCCTCCGTCCCTTACAAATTTGAGGACTGACCTGTCCATGAACTGTTCTAAATGCCTCAGGGAAAGACCATAGACAAAACTGATTTTTACAAACCATGACTTTGAAATAAGTAAAAAAATAAAACAGTAATTTCTTACAAAAGTAGTTTGAGGAATCCATGAAAAAGGCAAAATTATTACAAGGACATTTTTCAGTATTACTCTGAAAACTGTTCCCAGGAGCAAGATGTTTGCTTTGTCACTAAAGTAGTGTTGAGGTCTGCAATGTGAAAAAAGGTCACAAGAAACAGATATTTTATTATTGTTTCCACTAGGTAAACCTTGAGTTTCCTGTAAACTTGAACTCAAATACCTGGGGTAATATTAAGGTTTGCCAATTTTTCACGGACACCCTCAAACCAGCTTTCCCCAGAATCACAATAAATTCAACAAGAGGCAGATTAGATGGGTTTAATCTTGTAGTGCAGTCCAATCAATGAGAAGACCAAACACTTCAAATCCTGAACCAAATAGTAGAAACAACGGAGATGTAAATAAATATAGGGGTACCTAATTTGGGAATGAACTGCTGCTATTTTACGATCATGATGTCAAAATTGGACACTGTCGCACAAATCTTGCATGCATAAAGAAAACATTGGCCTTATTTTAGTGGACTGTTCAAGTGATGATCGTGATGTAAAATTGAACACAAATAATACTGTGTGATAGTCTAAACTCTAACTATTTATCTTAATCACATTCTAAGGTGAGTTTTTGGAACAGCTGGTGTACTCCTATCCTGTCCTCCTTTCTTCAATTCTGGGATGATAAGACCTCTGTTGTTACAGCTCTATGAAACATTTTTTTTTTTAAGTCCATTAACAGCTCTTATTTAGACTCCAATTTCATTAGCCCTTAAACCCAAGTTAGTTTCCAAAATAAGTATGTACAGGCGTAGGTACATAATCAACTATGTTTTATTTTATATTCACTTGCTTATTATATCATTCACATTTTAGAGTCCTACAAAGTCTGTCTTTTTATTTCTGGCATATAATTCCGGTATTTTTTACCAGTCACCCATTGCAACATTAAATTATGCACAATCTTGCTTAATTTCAGTCGTTTCTTGGAAATGAATGTTATGTGCTCCACAATATTTCATCTGTAAATTACCTAATCTTGAAAAAATTGAGTAAGATTACATCATTTTGAGTTCTACAGGTTCATTTTATTTCAAGAGTTTAAATAACATTTCAGTATTTTATTCAACACAAATTAACATTGATTCTTACTGTATTTTGCAAGTCAAAAGAACAATTTGTAGGATCAACATGAGAACTAATGGCTTCACACCTTGATGTTTTATTTTCTTTTTGCTTGAAGTTCATGCAAAAACACCTAAAATTACACAAATAATTTTTGGAAAATAGCAACTCCTGCTGAGCCTAAGAGTCTTCACATTTGTAACAGTTTTTTTTTTTTTTTTGCCAGATCTCTTATTGGTGTTCTTTCTCTGTATTTTCTGGTAAGTTGTAGACAAAACTGATTTTTACAAACCATGACTGTGAAATAAGTAAAAAAAATTAAAAAATAAAACTAATTTCTTACAAAAGTAGTATGAAGGAATCCATGAAAAAGGCAAAATTATTACAAGGACATTTTTCAATATTACTCTGAAAACTGTTCCCAGGAGCAAGATGTTTGCTTTGTCACTTTAAAGTAGTGTTGGGGTGAATGTGAAAAAGGTCACAAGAAACAGATATTTTATTATTATTTCCAATAGGTAAACCTTGAGTTTCCTGTGATACTTGAACTCAAATACCTGGGGTAATAATAGGGATGGGTAAATATTGAGTGAGTCGATTCAAAGAGTTGAATATTACAAAAGAATCGAGAATTGCGATTCTCGAGTTCAAAGAATCGCGATTCTCTAAAAGTTGAGGTTGTACCTACGAGTAATAATAAGGTTTGCCAATTTTTCACGGACACCCTCAAATCAGCTTTCCCCAGAATCACAATAAATTCAACAAGAGGCAGCTTAGATGGGTTTAATCTTGTAGTGCAGTCCAATCAATGAGAAGACCAAACACTTCAAATCCTGAACCAAATAGTAGAAACAACGGAGACCATCAGGATCCTTAGAATGATTCACATCAACGAGTGACCCTGTCTTGGACGTGGTGAAAGAAATGTGTTCATCCCCGATCACAATCTCCAGCTCTTGTCTCCCAATGCGATCTGGTTGGGGCCACAGGGAGTCGTCTTCATGCATGACTTCTGATTCATTGATTATCCGTTTGAGTTCGTCCATCACACACTTGTGTACGTAAGCTTCTTTCCGGATCATGGTGTCGTTTTTGTAGTTGGAGTTGTTTGCGTATCTTAGTTTGCCATCGGGACGGAATTCGAATTCGAGAAATTCATGTCCGAATTTACCTTTGTGTCCAACGTAGTAGCGGATGTAGAAATCTTGGCCTGCCCCTGACATGGTGGAGACAAGGTAGTTACTGGGGTAAAAAGATCACAAAAAGAAACTGAATAAGTGAAATAGTCTTCCCACAAACTCAAGACTCTTCACTAGATGAATAGTTGCCTTAGTCGGCAAATTTCAACAAATTTAGCAAAAGAAAAGCGATTTTCCACGAATTTTCCGGAAAAACCACCAACTTTTCGGATTTTGAAAATTTCGCGACCACTTTTCTGTTTGTAAACAAACTCGTGACGGCAAGGAGTAACGTACGGCAGCATTGCGATTGCCGGCGCGTTCTGAAAAAGATCCGTTTACAAGATACGATTTTCATCGGTTGGACAAAAACTAAAAATCTTGGAAAAAATATTTTTTTTTTACTTTTCTTTTTAAATTTTGATCCCTAGACTCCAAGTCCTGCCAGCCTAGTTAGCGTCTGCCTTGTACGCGCTAAGTCGCGGGTTCGATTCCCGCCCGGGTCGGACTCCTGGATAATGTTCGTTCTCGGAACAGCTGGCTTTTATCCTAAACGGATAATGTAATGTTATGTTTGTTCTCGGAACGGCTGATTAAAAAAAATAATAATAATAATAATAATAAAAAAAAAATAAAATGTTGATAGACAAAATAAATAAATAAATAAATAAAAATTCACCGCCACCAAATAGTCGGCCCGTCCGTTGCTCAGTTCACCTCGTCCATGTTTTGGCGGCCCGACACTGACCAGAATGTTAGAGGAGGCCACTAGACTCACCGGAGGCCGCTGCTGACCGGTCTAGACCAGTCCAAGGTAAGGCCATCAAGAGAAGAGTTTTTTTTTGAAGTTTCACAGAAAGAACTGTAAGGCCAGCCACTCACTATCAGGTACACCTGATAAGGTCCGCCTATCAGGTCTACCTGGTAAGCACACACACTATCAGGAGTATCAGGTAGACCTAACTGGTGGACCTGATCAGGTTTACCTGTCAGGTCTACCTGATAGTGTGTGGCTGGCCTAACAGTGGAGGTCTTTTAGTCCCTATATCGAAGAGGACAGGAAAGGAGAAAGAGTCATTCCGAGAACGAACCTTCCAAGTTAACTAGGCTGCATTTAAGAAGGAAAAGAGGAAATCCTATGACAGCCTAGAATCTGCTAAGTTATGCAATATGCACAACAAAATTAGCTAAATGGTGGAGACGCCAATTCCCCACGAAAAACTTTCACTGAGCAAACTGTGCCTACTGTCTATTCATTTCTTTAGATTCTATTATGTTTATAATTCTATGTAAGGGCATACAAGAAATTATAAAACAAAGCTCGAAATTAGCCAGCCTAGTTCGCTTAGTTGGTAGTGCGTCTGCTTTGTAAGCGCTAGGCCGCGGGTTCAATTTCCGCCCGGGGCGGATTTTATCCTGATGGGATAATGTTCGTTCTTGGAACGGCTGGCTTTCTCCTATCCTGTCTTCCTTCTCTCTTCGATTTCGGGACGATAAGACCATAGCAGTTACAGTTCCCTCTGTCAAACCTCTTAAAAAAAAAAAAAAAAAAAAGCTATATAGTACATTAGTACTTGAAAACTTGATATATTAATAAAGTTTTCTAGATAACTTTGTAAAAGTTCTTTTTTCCCGATGATTTTGCGGAGAAAACCACTCTGATATCATAATTGTGCTACCTACGCTCTGTGAAATAGGAGATTTCGAAAGGATCTTCTTGTACTGACACATGGAGTATAGTTTCGTATAAACTTAAACCAACCTTTAGGGTTGTTTGTCCCTACAACTAAGCCTCAGAGTTTGCTTTTTTTATGTACTGATTTTGTCTCAAGTTGGGCGGAAGAGCTTCTTCAAGAGAACCCTTCAATTTAGAAAAAAAAGAGTCGATTCAAACCAATAACTAATTATTAAAGCTAGGATGATGCTTTTTAGCATCAGTTGCTACAAAAGAGTTCTATCTAATGGTATCTGAATCACAAAAACCCATTATTTCGAGTTAGCGCCCTTAATGGTGGGTCCAGACTTGTGCAATGCAACGTGCAAAGCAATGTGCAAAGCATTTGCATTGCACGTTGCAAGTAAAATCAAATCTGACGAATGCGAACGTTTTTCATGTATCCGAGAATTTTTGTACCGATACTCAACTAGTAATGGCCTATAGTAGGTACATCATTTGCATTGCATTGCACGATGCTTTGCAAACACGTCCAAACTAGTGCAACGCACATCAAAGACATTTGCCAGAAAACCGCCAACCTCTCGGATACCCACAAACGTTTGCTGCAATGTTCAAAAAACTTTGCTGCAACTTTCTCAAACACGTCCAAACTAACGAATTTCATTGCATTGCACGTTGCATTGCACAAGTCTGGACCCAGCATAAGAAACTGATGGCGACCTCTCACACTGGAGTCGCGTGACTTAGGTCTCCTAGACTTCCTAGAGCAGGGATTTCCAACCTCCATGTGTATGCGGGCCACATGCTGCATTGGCCCTCATTGGTTCCTCTCCTCTTCTCTTTCCTCCCCTCCCGCGCTTCTCCTACCTCTCTTTCCTCTCTCCTTACCCCCTCAAGGGGAAAAAAGGCAACTCGACTACGAAATCCCCCCCCCTCCGGAAACCCGCGCAGCTTTTGAGGGAACTTTCAGTATGCGATAAGCTCTTGACGTGAGCGAACCGAGTGAGTCGAAATTCGCGAGTTTTTTTTACCCCTTTTCTTGTGAAAAAGGCATTAAAAATAATCAAATAAAAGTTTTCATTCTTATATTTAATTCTTTCTTTTGTTAATAAGGGAGTTATAACTGAATAATTTTATGCTAAAAAATCTAAAAATACTTGAATAGGTAGAGCTGTTTTTTGGTCCGAAATTGCCCTTTTAGAAAAAGGTAAAAAAAAGTACTGGGAAATACCTATTGTTTTACTATTTATGTGACTTGTGTTAAGTGTCTGAGTGAAAACACCAACAAATGAATAAATATATTTAATAGTAGAGTGATAGTAACAGGATAAATAGATGTGTGTCTGAGGGCCCTGAATTGCCCTTTTTGAAAAGGTAAAAATGTAAAAAAAAAGTGCTGTGATTTTTTCCTGTTGATAACACAATAATAAAAATTTTCATGATAAAAAACTACTTTTACCTCATTCATTGATAAAAATGTAGGTATCTTTACTATCTTAAGTTTTGTTAGGGTCTTTTTTTTTCCTTTAAAATTAGTTTTCCTTTTGTTTTTAATCTCAAAAGTGTTTTGAAGTCCTAATAAAATGGAGTAGTGAAATCGACCTTAAATTTATTAGGTAAGTACCTACCTGCTACCTACATATATTTTTTTCCGAAGACTGTTTACCTACTGGGAGTACTTGGAGTCACATTTTTATGATAGCCTCTGTGGCCGAGTGGTCAAGAGCTCAACCCAAAGGTGGGTTCGAATCCCGTGCAGGGCGGGAATTTTCTAGCTAAACTTTTCCTTTCTTGGACAGGCAAAAGAATATGAAAGAATATGCCTCGATGTAATACGAAAGTGGTGCCGAGGTACCTACATTTTTTTTAAGTAGGTAGGTAGGTACCTACTTAAAACCTATAACATGTTTTTTTTTTTTTTTTTTTTTTTTTTTTTTACAAAAAAGCTACTGAGTTCCTTACGAATCCTGCATCAAACATCAAAGTCAAGTTAGTTCCAGGTTAAGAAACCCATTTAACCTTTGAGACATGAAAGTAGGTGTAGGTACCTAGGGTGTCTAGTCGTACCTTGGCCCCCGTTGTACCTTGGTCCCCTGGACTTGCTTGGAGTTCAGGGTACACTCAGCCTCGTGAGGACAATTGAGTAGCTACTTTAATCGAATAGCGACCAGTGGCGTCATTACCAGTGTACATTGATGATAGGTACGTGTAGATGAGAATTGAATGGCTAAGAGGCAGAGCGGACTAAGTCCAAAAAAAAGAGAGTTTTGAGAAAAATGGAGTCAAAGTGTATAGGACTAGTTAAGGTTTAAATAGAGATAACCATTTTGGTTTTGCTCTCATTTCAACACAACACTAAAGTGAAGTTCGCAGCCTGTATAAAAAGTAAATCTTTTCGCACTCTTTCCAACGATATAGATAACTCAGAAAGTCGATTTTTGGACTCAGTCCGCTCTGCCTTTTACCCATTCAATTAATAGTAAAGGAGGCACTTTGTAATGCTATGATACCCAATAACCCAGTTGTGAAGAAGCTCTCTGCTTTACCACAGATAGTTCACGATTTTATTATCATCTGTCCCACAGGTTTTGATCCTCAAGATCTACCAGAAGAGGAATTGAACAAGGTGCGAGAGGAGTTGAAGGATTTCTTTGAGAATAGCGATGAGGGGAAAGAGATCCGGTGTGCTTCGGTCAACTTTCAGCTTATGCCGAGAAGGTAATGTAACTTAATTAGATATTTTTTTGCAAAGGTTTGGTATAGGGAACTGTAACAATTAAAGTCTTATCGTCCAGAAATCAAAGAGAGAAGGAAATTTTTTTAGGCGAAAGCCAGCAGATCCTAGAACAAATCTCATTAAACCCAGGACAAACCTGTGCTAGGAACAAACCTCATCTTAGTTTAGGATAGGATAATGTTCGCCCTGGGCGGGAATCAAACCCACAACCTAGCACTCACAAGGCAGACAATGGTAGAAACTGATATTTTTTTTAGATAGGCAGGTAGGTAGGAAACTATTGTACCTACCTAGGTACCTACATACCTGCCTATAGGTACCTAGCAATTTTAACTTTAGGAAGTAGGTACAACGCGCTAAAGCTAAAACCAACGTGGTACCGAAGAATATTTCTAGATTTTCTAGTTTTATTTTGACATTGCTATCCTCGTTAGCTTGTGGGGTAGGTCGTCTGCCTTGCAAGCGCTAGGTCACGGGTTCGATTCCCGCCCGTGGCGTTTTTATACTAAACAGATAAGGGTCGTTCTCGGAACGAATAAAAAAAGCTTCACACAGTTCTCTTGTGTTTTATGCTTCTTGGGAGTGTGTTGGCCTGTTGGCGTGTTTTTTCTCTACTTTAGTGACTTTCAGAATTTCATATACCTACCTATGTACGGTAGGTAGGTACCTACCTATGTATTTTACGACTCTTTTATGTATTTACGCTATGTACCAACCTACCTTCATAATAAATACCCCCTTCTCTTGCCTTTACCACAATTATGTGCCGGAACACTTTTTATTCAGCATTTTTTACAACCCACAATACCCTCTCTTCTCCTTCTTCATCCCTTCTGCCTTATTTTCCTCCCCTCCTCTTCCTTCTCCCTCCTATCTTCCCCCTCTCACTCCCTTTCCTCTTCCTCTCTCGCTCTCTCTCTCTCTCGCTCTCTCTCTCACTCTCTCGCTCTCGCTCTCTCTCTCGCTCGCTCTCTCTCTCTCGCTCTCGCTCGCTCTCTCTCTCCAATTACCTCATATTTGCCCGTTCCCTTCTTCGTTCTATCCCCCCTCTTTACCTTCGTCTCCCTCTCCCACCTTCACAACCTTCTTCTTTCTTCGTCCCTCTTCGTCTCTTTCCCTTTCCTTCTATCTCATTTTCCTTCCCTTCGTCTCTCTTCGTCTCCTAACCTTTACCTTTTCTCCCTTCCTCTTCTTCTTTTCGCCCCTTTCTCCTTCCTCTTCCCCCCTTTTTAGTCCGTCCTTCCTTTATTATTACGATAGTAATAAAAAAAGGTATAGTGGACGGGCTATTGTATTCGCTTCGGTGTCGTCGAAATTATTGGCCAAGGCAATCTCTATCTATATCTCCTTTCTCCCTCTCCCATTGGAACGTATTGAATTCATCTATTCTATTCTATTTTATTCTAATCTATTTTATTCCATTCCATTCTATTCTATTCCACTCCATTCTACTCTGCAAAATCCATCCATCACAACGTTAATCATATTGGAGGGGGCTTTTAAACTTTCAAAGCTTTAGAAAAAAAGCTTTTCTCTCCTCCCTCTCTCTTTTTTCTCACTCTGTCCCCTGTCTCCTTCTCTCCCTCTCCCTCATTCCCTCTCTCTCTCTCTCTCTCTCTCTCCATATTTTGAAAATAAGGGTGAGGAATTCGTTTCTCCCCTCTCTTATTCGGTCAGTAGGTTAGGAGGAGGGGAAGAAACATCAAAAAGTTGTAGAAATTCTGAAAAGTCAAAAGTTGAAAAATCAATGTTCTTACCGCGTCAGGGTTTTGAGGACCAGCTAGTAGCTAGTGCTCAGGGGGTTTGGTCGGGGGATTTGTAATCCGGCGGTCGCTGGTTCGAATCTCCTTCGAAGCGAAGCAATATTTTTTTTTCTTCTTTAATATTAGTTGAGATTTGGAAAATCATTAATCGGATTCTCTAGTCCTATTTGAGTACTTGGTATGTCCACAACATTATTTGCTTATGATTTTTTTATGACGGGGGTTTTACCATCCACTGACCAACTTCTCATATAAGCTCACCCAGCCTGCTTCTTTCATCGTGCTAAAAATCTAATTCGAAATATGTAGGTAAATATCAGAAAAAAAGTTAAAAAATGGAAATATGTAGGTCTTATAGGTACAGACCTACATTTTTTTTTTTTTTTTTTTTTTTTAAATTCAGTCTGGGATCCGTTTACAAGATACGATTTTCATCGGTTGAACAAAAAATAAAAATCGTGGAAGAAATATTTTTTTTTGATTTTGATCCCTAGACTCCAAGTCCACACTGCCAGCCTAGTTAGCGTCTGCCTTGTACGCGCTAAGTCGCCGAGTCGCGGGTTCGATTCCCGCCCGGGTCGGATTCCTCGATAATGTTCGTTCTCGGAACAGCTGGCTTTTATCCTGAACGGACAATGTTATGTTTGTTCTCGGAACGGCTGATTAAAAAAAAATAGGTAATATAAAATGTTGATAGACAAGAAAAAAAAAAAAAAAAAAAAAAAAAAAAAAAAAAAAAAAAAAAAAAAAAAAAAAAAAAAAAAAAAACAAAAAAAACAACAATAATAATAGGTATAATAAAAACAAAAAAATATCGACCCTGCCAGGATTCGAACCTGGAATCTTCTGATCCGTAGTCAGACGCGTTATCCGTTGCGCCACAGGGCCGCTTGAGATGTAATGGTAGAAATTGATATTTTTTTTTAGATAGGCAGGTAGGTAGGAAACTATTGTACCTACCTAGGTACCTACATACCTACCTGTACCTACCAATACCAACTTTAACTTTAGGAAGTAGCCAGCCTAGTTAGCTTAGTTGGTAGTGCGTCTGCCTTGTAAGCGCTAGGCCGTGGGTTCGATTCCCGCCCGGGGCGGATTTTATCCTGATGGGATAATGTTCGTTCTCGGAACGGCTGGCTTTCTCCTATCTGGTTCGATTCCCGCCCGGGGCGGATTTTATCCTGATGGGATAATGTTCGTTCTCGGAACGGCTGGCTTTCTCCTATCCCTCTCTTCCTTCTCTCTTCGATTTCGGGACGATAAGACCATAGCAGTTACAGTTCCCTCTGTTAAACCTCTTTAAAAAAATTCCTTCTCTCTTGATTTTGGGACGATAAGACCATAGCAGTTACAGTTCCCTCTGTCAAACCTCTTAACAAAAAAATACATGTGTTTTTTTTTCGGGACGATAAGACCATAGAAGTTACAGTTCCCTCTGTCAAACCTCTTAAAAAAAAGTAAAAAGTGTTTAACTTTAGGGAGTACCTAGTTACAACGCGCTAAATCTAAAAAGAACGTGGTACCGAAGAATATTTCTAGATTTTCTAGTTTTATTTTGACATTGCTATCCTCGTTAGCTTGTGAAGTAGGTCGTCTGCCTTGTAAGCGCTAGGTCACAGGTTCGATTCCCGCCCGGGGCGTTTTTATACTAAACAGATAAGGGTCGTCCTCGGAACGAATAAAGAAAGCTTCACAGTTTTCTTGTGTTTTATGCTTTTTGGGAGTGTGTTGGCCTGTTGGCGTGTTTTTTCTCTACTTTAGTGACCAGACTTTCAGAATTTCAAATAGGTACCTACCTATGTACGGTAGGTACTAGGTAGGTACCTACCTATGTACGGTAGGTACCTACCTATGTATTTTACGACTCTTTTTGTATTTATACGTACACTATGTACCAACCTACCTTCATAATAAATAGGTACCCCCTTCTCTTGCCTTTACCACAATTATGTGCTGGAACACTTTTTATTCAGCATTTTTTACAACCCACAGTACCCCCTGTTCTCCTTCTTCTCTTCTGCCTTATTTTCCTTCCCTCCTCTTCCTTCTCCCTCCTATCTTCCCCTCTCTCACTCCCTTTCCTCTTCCTCTCTCTCTCTCTCTCGCTCTCTCTCTCTCGCTCGCTCTCTCTCTCTCGCTCGCTCTCTCTCTCTCTCTCCTTTTACCTCATATTTGCCCCTTCCCTTCTTCGTTCTATCCCCCCCTCTTTACCTTCGTCTCCCTCTCCCACCTTCACACCCTTCTTCTTCCTTCGTCCCTCTTCGTCTCTTTCCCTCTCCTTCTATACCTCATATTCGTTCCCTTCGTCTCCTAACCTTTACCTTTTCTCCCTTCCTCTTCATCTTTTCGTCCCTTTCTCCTTACTCTTCCTCCTTTTTGGTCCGTCCTTCCTTTATTAAACGATAGTAATAAAAAAAGGTATAGTGGACGGGCTATTGTATTCGCTTCGGTGTCGTCTGTCTGTCACTCTGTCTGTTCCCATAGAAGGACTTATCCAAACCTAGTCGACCTATATATCAAATTAAAGGTCTTTTTACTAGGAACACGAAAGTGGTGGTGCAAATTTTGTCCAGAAAACCATAAAGCCAAAAAAACAAGAATACTGGTTTTCGGGGGATTTTTTTTTTCCACATTTTCTCACACAAATGAGCTGATCTTGAAATTTGTCGCGACGACCTATGAACTCAAAGCGAGAAAGTTTTAGATAACACTTCAGTCGTTATTTTATTAAGACCGGTTTTAGCGTCACCTATGTTAAGCTACCCCGAGGAAGGCCAATAGATGGATGGGTGACTTAAACCTTATATTGGGAATAAAGGGAGAACGGGCTCTAGTCTTGATTCTCTCCCTCTCTTTCCCCTCTCCCCTTACTCCCTCATCACCCTCTCACTCCTTATTGGTTCCTCTGCTCTTCTCTTTCCTCCCCTCCCGCGCTTTTCATACCTCTCTTTCCCCTCTCCCCTTACTCCCTCATCACCCTCTCACTCCTCATTGGTTCTTCTCTTTCCTCCCCTCCCTCGCTTCTTTTTCCTTCTCCTTCTCTCTTTACTCCCCTCTCCTTACTCCCTCATCACCCCCTCCCTAACTACTCATTGGTTCCTCTCCTCTTCTCTTTCCTCCCCTCCCGCGCTTCTCCTACCTCTCCTTCTCCCCCTTCCTTCCTCATCACCCTCTCATTCCTCATTGGTTCTTCTCTTTCCTCCCCTCCCGCGCTTTTCATACCTCTCTTTCCCCTCTCCTTACCCCCTCAAGGGGAAAAAAGGCAGCTCGACTACGAAACCCCCCCCCCTCCGGAAACCCGCGCAGCTTTTGAGGGAACTTTCAGTATGCGATAAGCTGTCTGCCTTGTACGCGCGAGTGAGTCGAAATTCGCGAGTTTTTTTTACCCCTTTTCTTGTGAAAAAGGCATTAAAAATAATAAAATAAAAGTTCTTATTCATATAGTTAATTTTTTCTCGTGTCAATAACGGAGTTTTGACTGAATAATTTTATGCCGAAAAAATCTAAAAATACTTGAATAGCTGTTTTTTGGTCCGAAATTGCCCTTTTTGAAAAGGTAAAAAAGTGCTGGGAAATACCTACTGTTTTACTATTTAGGTATGTGACTTGTGTCAAGTGTTTTAGTGAAAACACCAACAAATAAATTGAAATTATTAATAGTAGAGTGATAATACAGGGTAAATGTATTGATAAATAGATGTGTGTCTGAGGGCCCTAAATTGCCCTTTTTGAAAAGGTAATATTGTAAAATAAAGTGCTGTGATTTTTTTCCTGTTGATAACACAATAATAAAAATTTTCATGATAAAAAACTACTTTTACCTCATTCATTGATAAAAATGTAGGTATCTTTACTATCTTAAGTTTTGTTAGGGTCTTTTTTTTTCCTTTAAAATTAGTTTTCCTTTTGTTTTTAATCTCAAAAGTGTTTTGAAGTCCTAATAAAATGGAGTAGTGAAATCGACCTTAAATTTATAAGGTAAGTACCTGCTACCTACAGTCATATATTTTTTTCCGAAGACTGTTTACCTACTGGGAGTACTTGGAGTCACATTTTTATGATAGTCTCTGTGCTGGCCGAGTGGTCAAGAGCTCAACCCAAAGGTGGGTTTGAATACCGTTCAGGGCGGAAATTTTCTGGCCAAACTTTTCCGTTCTTAGATAAAAGAATATGCCTCGAAGTAATACGAAAGTGGTGCCGAGGTACCTACATTTTTTCTTAAGTAGGTACCTACTTAAAACCTATAACATGTTTTTTTTTTTTTTTTTTTTTTTTTTTTTTTTAAAAAAAACCCGAATTTACCTTTGTGTCCAACGTAGTAGCGGATGTAGAAATCTTGGCCTGCCCCTGACATGGTGGAGACAAGGCAGTCACTTGGGTAAAAAGATCACAAAAAGAAACTGAATAAGTGAAATAGTCTTCCCACAAATTCAAGACTCTTCGCTAGATGAATAATTGCCTTAGTCGGCAAATTTCAACAAATTTAGCACAAGAAAAGCGATTTTCCACGAATTTTCCGGAAAAACCACCAACTTTTCGGATTTTGAAAATTTCGCGACCACTTTTCTGTTTGTAAACAAACTCGTGACGGCAAGGAGTAACGTACGGCAGCATTGCGATTGCCGGCGCGTTCTGAAAAGGATCCGTTTATAGTCGGCCCGACCGTTGCTCAGTTCACCTCGTCCATGTTTTGGCGGCCCGACACTGACCAGAATGTTAGAGAAGGCCACTAGACTCACCGGAGGCCGCTGCTGACCGGTCTAGACCAGTCCAAGGTAAGGCCATGGGCCATCATGGGAAGAGGTTACCTTTTATTATTATTATGGCCTTTATTTTCACTACAAACTACAATGGTAATCCTTTCCATACAATCGTAAGAACGGCACAGACTGCCCATCTATCCGGGAACAATGTTTCTAAAGATAGGTGGGTTGGAAATTTTGAATAGGTACCTACAGCCGTAATTGATGTTTTCATTTTGGAGTTAACCTTGTTGTTTTGAAGAGGTTTGATAGAACTGTAACAATGGTTTGTTTTCTTCTCTAAAAAGAAAAGAAGACGACAAGAAAGGAGAAAGCTAGCCGTTCCGAGAACGAACCTTCCAAGCTAACGAGGCTGCACCTAAGAAGGAAAAGAGAAAATCCTATGACAGCCTAATATTAGATCAAGTTATGCAATATGCACAACAAAATAGTTTAATGGTGGAGAGTTGGAGACACCAATTTCCCAACGAAAATTTTTTCACTGAACAAAATGTGCCAATGTCTATTCATTTCTTTACATTCCATTATGTTTATGATTCCATGTAAGGGTATAAAAGAAGGACAAAATTATTTCCCAAGGCAATCTCTATCATTCTCTATCTGTCTCCTTTCTCTCTCTCTCTCTCTCATTGGAACGTGTTGAATTAATCTATTCTATTCCATTCCATTCCATTCTATTAAATTCCATTCCAATATATTCCATTCCAATCTATTCTATTCTATTCCATTCCAATCTATTCTATTCTGTTCTATTCTATTCTATTTTATTCTATTCTATCCTATTCCACTCTGCAAAATCCATCCATCACAACGTTAATCATATTGGAGGGGGCTTTTAAACTTTCAAAGCTTTAGAAAAAAGCTTTTCTCTCCCCCTCTCTCTTTTTTCTCACTCTATCCCCTGTCTCCTTCTCTCTCTCTCCCTCTCCCTCATTCCCTCTCTCTCTCTCTCTCTCTCTCTCTCTCTCTCCATATTTTGAAAATAAGGGTGAGAGATTCTTTTTCCCCCCTCTCTTATTCGGTCAGTAGGTTAGGAGGAGGGGAAGAAACATCGAAAAGTTGTAGAAATTCTGAAAAGTCAAAAGTTGAAAAATCAATGTTCTTACCACGTCAGGGTTTTGAGGACCAGCTAGTAGCTAGTGCTCAGGGGGTTTGGTCGGTGGATTTGTAATCCGGCGGTCGCTGGTTCGAATCTCATTCGAATGTTTTTTTTTCTTTAATATTAGTTGAGATTTGGAAAATCATTAATCGGATTCTTTAGTCTTATTTGAGTACTTGGTATGTCCACAACCTTTTTTGCTTATGATTTTTTTATGACGGGGGTTTTACCATCCACTGACCACCTTCTCATATAAGCTCACCCATTCTGCTTCTTTCATCGTGCTAAAAATCCAATTCGAAATATGTAGGTAAATATCAGAAAAAAAAAGAATGGTTGAAAAATGGGAATATGTAGATGTAGAAAAATGGGAAAATGGGAATAGGTACAGACCTACATTTTTTTTTTAAATTCAGTCTGTTTGACATAAAAAAATACCCTCATTGACAGGCAGATAGCTAAATAAACGAAGTTACTGGATGGCCAGAGAATTGACAAAATATCAATGCCTCCCCCACTTCAAGTTACTGATGTATGCCCCCAGAACTGACGAAATATTTATGCTCCCCCACTTCAATATTTTCACATTTTCGTCACGAAATGTTTCCTCGTGGCTCCCATTCATTTTTTTGCATCAAACTCGTCTTATAAACTCATTACATTTTATGAGCCATCATAAAGTTCACCCCCTGTCTCCAAATATTAGCCCCCCTGCCCCTAAACAGAGTCTTCCTGGCCCAAATATAGCTTCCCTGCCCCCAAATATTAGCCCCCTGCCCCTAAACAGAGTCTTCTTGCCCCAAATATAGCTTCCCTGTCCCCAAACATTAGCTTCCTGCCCCTAACATAGTCTCCTTGCCATTAAACAAAGCCACCTTTTCCCTAAACATAGCTTCCCTGCCCCCAAACATAGCTTCCCTGCCCCCAAATAAAATCCCCCTGCTCCCAAACATATAGTCTTCTTGCTGCTTGCCTCTAAACAAAGCTTCCCTGCCCCTAAACATAGCTCTCGGTCCCCAAAATAAAAGCCCCACACCCTTATGTCTAATTTATGGAAGCCAATATAAAGGGTGCTACAAAAGGAGTGAAACATGGAGGAGGAGGAGGAAGAAGATTGAGGAGAAGAAGAAGAGGAGGAGGAAGAGAAGGAGGAGGATAAGCAGGAGGCGGCGGAAGAATAGAAGGAGAAGAGGTAAAAGAATGAGAAGAAAAAGGAAGAGGAGGAGAAGGAGAAGAAGAAGAAGAAGAGGAAGAGGAAGAAGAAGAAGAAGAAGAAGAAGAAGAGGAAGGAAAAGGAGGAAGTGGAGGAGAAGGAATAGAAAGAGAAGAAGGAGAGGGAGGGCTATCATTCTCATCACGTTACGTGACTCTCATATGGAACGAAAATTACGATCACTCCTCTTTTCTCCTCCTCCTCTTCCTCCTCACTTTCCCTCTTCTTCCTCCTCCTCTTCCTTTTCTTCCTCCGTTCCCTTCTTTCTCTCCCCTACTTTCTCTTCTCCTTATTGTTATTCTCCTCCTCTCCTTCTTTCTCTATCACCCCCTGTCATCTTTTTCTGTCTCCCCACCCTCGACCAGTATCTCCCTTCCCTCAAATATCCTCTTCCTCCTTCCCATGACTATTTTCGTCGTACGCCTCCTCATTTTTCTTCTTCTCTTCCTCCTCTTCTTTATCTTCTCGTCGTTCCTCTTCCTCTTCTTCCTTATTCTTCTACTTCTTCGTCTTCCATCTTCTTTTCATTCTTTTTCTTCTAATTCTTCTTCTTCTTCTCCTTCTCTTTTTCCGACAATGACGTGACGAATATTGGGAGTAATTTATCACGAAGAGGAAGAAGAGGAAGAGGAGAAGACAGAACTGACGAAATATTAATGCTCCCTCACTTCAATATTTTCACATTTTCGTCACGAAATGTTTCCTCGTGTCTCCCATTCATATTTTTTTGCATCAACCTCGTCTTGTAAACTCATTACATTTTATGAGCCATCATAAAGTTCACCCCCTGTCTCTAAATATTAGCCCCCTGCCCCTAAACAGAGTCTTCTTGCCCCAAATATAGCTTCCCTGCCCCCAAACATTAGCTTCCTGCCCCTAACATAGTCTCCTTGCCATTAAACAAAGCCACCTTTTCCCTAAACGTAGCTTCCCTGCCCTTAAATAAAATCCCCCTGCTCCTAAACATAGTCTTCTTGTTGCTTGCCTCTAAACAAAGCTTCCCTGCCCCTAAACATAGCTCCCGGTCCCCAAAATAAAAGCCCCACACCCTTATGTCTAATTTATGGAAGCCAATATAAAGGGTGCTATAAAAGGAGTGAAACAAGGAGGAGGAGGAAGAGGAGGAGGAGGAGGAGGAGGAGGAGGAAGAAGAAGATTGAGGAGAAGAAAAACTAGTAGAAGAAGAAGAAGAGGAGGAGGAGGAAGAGAAGGAGGAGGATAAGCAGGAGGCGGCGGAAGAATAGAAGGAGAAGAGATAAAAGAATGAGAAGAAAAAGGAAGAGGAGGAGAAGAAGAAGAAAAAAGAAGAGGAGGAGAAGGAGAAGGAGAAGGAGAAGAAGAAGAAGAAGAAGAAGAAGAAGAAGAAGAAGAAGAAGAAGAAGAGGAGGAGGAAGAAGAAGAAGAGGAAGGAAAAGGAGGAAGTGGAGGAGAAGGAATAGAAAGAGAAGAAGGAGAGGGAAGGCTATCATTATCATCACGTTACGTGACTCTCATATGGAACGAAAATTACGATCACTCCTCTTTTCTCCTCCTCCTCCTCTTCCTCTTCCTCCTCACTTTCCCTCTTCTTCCTCCTCCTCTTCCTTTTCTTCCTCCGTTCCCTTCTTTCTCTTCCCTCCTTTCTCTTCTCCTTATTGTTATTCTCCTCCTCTCCTTCTTTCTCAATCATCCCCTGTCATCTTTTTCTGCCTCCTCACCCTTGACCAGTATCTCCCCTCCCTCAAATCTCCTCTTCCTCCTTCCCATGACTATTTTCGTCGTACGCCTCCTCTTTTTTCTTCTTCTCTCCCTTCTTTTCCTCCTCCTCTTTCTCCTTCTTTTCCTCTTTATTTTCTTCCTCCTTTTTCTCGTCCTTCCTCTTCTTCTCCTTCTCTTCTTCTTTATTTTCTTGCATCTTCTTTTCATTCTTTTCCTCCTCCTCCTCCTCTTTCTTCCATCTTCTTCTTCTAATTCTTCTTCTCCTTCTCTTTTTCCGACAATGACGTGACGAATATTGGGAGTAATTTATCACGAAGAGGAAGAAGAGGAAGAGGAGGAGGTCTGAGCCAACAGAAAGTATAAAAATGAAATAAATATGATTATAGTTTTTTTTCCATAAATAACAAAAATCCAACATACTCCCACACTAACCTCAGTGGTGCAGTGGTTAGCACGGTGAACTCTGGATCTGGAGGTTGGTGGTTCGAGTCCAAGTCAAGTCATTAAATTTAGCGTAGTTTATCAAGCGAGGAAGGACATTTGTGATAAGCATTTTAATGCTCAACACAATTAAAAATCCTTACTCCCACACAGAAACAGCAACATGTACCAACTACCAAAACCTATCTATAAAAATAAAATAAATGAATAAATAAAAAATAAACTAACAAAATATAAAACCAATGAATAAATAAAAATCCAAAAATAAACAAAACAAAAATAAAACCAATGAAATCCATGAAAGTCCACGAGAGAATATTCAAGTGTCTGGGTTTTATTTTTACCGCCTGTGCTCGTAATTTATAGACAGATGAGGTTTATAAATAGAAGCATAGGATGAGAATAAAATATCTGTAACATGTGTAAATATAATGTGTAGGATGTAGGGAGAGTATAGGTAAATATAAATGCGGATTTACAACCCGCAGAAACTTTAACCCTTGGTTTGAATTCATGTAAGGAAAATATCTTAGAAGCATTGTGTCTTAGGAAGGATCCTCTTGTATTTGTATTTACTTGTTATTATCAAATAAAGAAAATAAAACGTTACCTAAACACACTGTTTGATTAATCTTTTTTTTTTAGATCATTTTCAAACCATGCCTCATAACTTTGTCAGCTAAAATGATTCTGTTCCAACTTCACAGGCTATTGCTGAGGAAGAGAAGAAACAAGGCATCTCATCCTCCAGTTCAAGCCAGACTAAAGGGACGGCCAAAAAAATGAACGTGCCCGTGAGTGACCGCATGAGCGTGCGTGACTATTTGAGTGACGTGTTCACGCATGCCGTGCAGGTTGCGTTTCCAGAGCTCGGGGATAAGACGGCCTCTGTGGCGTCTACCAATGAGAAGTATGTGCACAAGTTTGGTGACTTCCAGTGTAACGATGCGATGGCCTTGTGCAAAATATTCAAGGATAAAGGTGAGGATACTTTTTTCACTAGGTCTAAAGGATCTATCATACTTCAAAAGGAAAAATATACATGGGTTTTACCCGTTGATTTGTTAATCAATCAATCAATCAAGGAAAAGCACAGGTCTTCATTATGGTTGAATGTGGTTTGAGTCGGGCCAAGTAATTTTGGCTCAGCAATTGACCATTTATTTAATTTATATAAAAATGTCAAATGACATTTTTTTTTTCTCTCCAGGTGAAAAGAAGAACCCGTTTGACATTGCCCAGTCGATAGCCTCTGTCGTGACGTCAGAACTGGCAACCAACCCATCTCTAGCCAAGGTTATCGACAAGATAGAAGTGGCCAAACCAGGCTTCGTGAATGTGTTCCTATCCCGAGTCTATGCAGGAGAGCAAATCAAGGACATCATAGTGAATGGCGTTCAGCCCCCCACCCTGAATAAGAAGCTGAGGGTACTCGTTGACTTTTCGTCGCCCAATATCGCCAAAGAAATGCACGTGGGCCATTTGAGGTGAGAATTGAATCTGGTAGATACCTAACCAGATAATCACCTCTTAATGTACCTACCCTATCTCTTTCAGGCAAGAAAATAAAATCTGATTATAGGTAGGAAAAAAAGGAGCTGGTTGTAATCTCCAGGAAAAAGTGAGCCAAAAGCCTGATTGTCTGATATGACGGCTCCTCTCCTAGAAGTGAAAAAGAAGGTAAATTTTGGCCAGTCAGATATTTGTAATTAGGTGATGTTTCCCTGGTAAACAGGCCGTGGGTTCGATCCCAGCCGAGTCATGTAATTTTATCCTCATTGATTTGAGAATGTGTCCACATAAGAATAGAGCTCTAAGCCTTGAAGTCAAAATTCAGTACTTTTTCGGACTGTACTGTACTGATAAACGGTCAAAATTCAAAATTTGCTTTTGTCCGCCATTACACAATTTTTTCTCGGGTATTCCCGGAGGGTCTCTCGCGTACCCCCGGTTGAAAATCGCTGATCTATTTTATTATATTATTATTATTATTGTTGCTAGTTTTGTGTTAGTTTCAGTTTGGGGAGGTATTAGTTTTGTAATAATTAGGAGTGCTAACTTTGGAGATAGTTTGTTTTTACTTTGTTTAGTTGGAGATAGATTGTTTTTACTTTGTTTAGTTGGAGATAGTTTGTTTTTACTTTGTTTAGTTGGAGATAGATTGTTTTTACTTTGTTTAGTTGGAGATAGTTAGTTGTTTGTTCAGCATTTTGCACCCGGGGGTTGTCTGTGGAATATTAAAATCTGAGCTCATGCTGGCATGGATGGTAACCTTGTATTGAGGTGGTGGTGGGGTTCAAGAAGAAATTAAAAAGGAAGTGAGGGAAGAAAGATACTACCTACATATCAAGATCATCATCAGGAATTATTGCAGTGAAAAAGAGAAAAGAAAATAGAGAAGAAGGAGGAGATAAAGAAGGAGGAATTGGAAAGAGAAAAGACGAATAAGTAGAAGAAGCCGGAGAAAATTTTATTTTTTTTTTACAAGTTTCCATTTATTGGTTTTTCAGAACAACTCTCTCATCAAATAAATTGTTAACAAATGGTATACCCATCCGTAAAAGCCGAAGCTTGTGCCACGGATGGGGAAAATTAGAAGAAGAAGAAGAAGAAGAAGAAGAAGAAGAAGAAGAAGAAGAAGAAGAAGAAGAAGAAGAAGAAGAAGAAGAAGAAGAGGAAGAGGAGAAGGAGGAGGAGGAGAAGAAGAAAAAGAGGAGGAAGAATAAAATATGAATAATATCATCATCGTTCCATCAGTCCATAATTATTTATAAATATGTACAGGGTGTCCCGGTTTTTTGTACCTCATAGGTATGGACTGATTAGTGACTAGCAGTAGCAGGTTGACCCGTGCTTCGCCACGGAAAATTGATCATAACTCGATATCAGTTATGATTTAGGCAAAATTCTCTCTTCTTGCACATATAGGTAGACCATTTTAGGAATATTCCCACCAAATTTCAGCTTTCTACAGTCTCGGTTCTGGAGAGAGGAGCAATCAGTGTGTGAAATGAGTGAATGGATCTCGCTTTTATAATCAAAAGAGTGCCTAAAGATTCAAGATCTCTTTTGCATTAGTTTATTACTTTATTAAGGTGGATAAAATACCGTCTCAGAAAGCTAGTTGTAGTTTTGGTTTGTACAGTTTTGGTTTGTACAGGAAAAGAGAGGAGGACGACAGAGCATAGGAGAAGCCAGCCGTTCCGAGAACAAACCTTACCTGTTCAGAATAAAGGGCTCCTTTGTTCTAGGAGAAAGCCAGCCGTTCCGAGAACAAACCCTATCTGTTTAGAATAGGCAGATAGGCACCTGTGTTCTAACGTGGAACATTTCTTTATCAGGCGATTTTAAGACACCCTGTTTTTAATAATGAATGGCCATTTATCAACCCCACCCAGTATGTCGTGACTATTATTAATAATGTGCATTCTGCATTTCCAGTATTCAGGTCAGAAAAATGATATTATTATCTATTTCAGCGGTTCTCAACCTTTTTTTTTACACTATAATAAATATAAATAAAAAAGAAACCTTTTTTTCGCCCGCGTAACCCTTGGGTACCCGGATTTAACCTCATGTACCCCCGCCACCATCAGGTATGCGTACCGGGAGTACACACACCTGTTGATGTGTCAAGAAAAACCCTATCCTTCTATATCAGCGGTTCTCAACCTGTTTTCTTCCGCGTACCCCTTGGTACCCGGATTTAATCTCGCGTACCCGCGCCAAAATAATGAGTACCGCCAATGTAATAATGAGTAGGTTGTTGTGTACGATTACTACTGAGTTCTAAACACACTCAGTACCTTTTGAAAAAAAAAAAAAAAAAATATATATATACTTCAGTACCTTGAAGTCAAAATTCAGTACTTTTTCGGTTTATAAACATGTACAGGGTGTCCCGGTTTTTTGTCTAAAATGGACTGACTACTGATCAGCAGTAGCAGGTTACCCCCTGCTTCGCCACGGAAAATCGATCATAACTCGATATCAGTTTAGATTTAGGCAAAAAATCCTCTCTTCTTGCACATGTAGACCATATTAGGAATATTCCTATCAAAGTTCAGCTTTCTACTTTGTTGAGGCTCTGGAGATAAGAGGTAACCCTACCATGCGCAGAGTGCCAGATCTGGCACAAATTAAAAATTGGCCAAAAGAGGGTGAAAAATTACGTTTTTTTTTATTTGTTACTCGTTACTCACTTTATCCTCGACAGATAGGGTTCGTGCAGTGGCGTAGCGTGTATGTATGGCGGCCATACAACTCAAAAGTTCACTCTAATGCCCATAAATATTAATGGCATGTACCTAATGTGATGGGACTTGGTAGACCTGTGCATGAGCCCTACAAGGCCCTACACTTGAATTTACACCACGCTACGCCACTGGGTTCGTGTCTTCCTCTTCCCTTCAATTAGCATACACTCTATTGTAAGTAATTTTTGAAAGTTTGTGCAACCAAAGGTTAAAAAAAAGTTGTAGAAAAAATTCGAGTAGGTTTGTAGGTAGGTACATACCTAACAACTTTGGGAGTGAAGAAGAAGAAGAAGAAGAAGAAGAAGAAGAAGAAGAAGAAGAAGAAGAAGAAAAGAAAACATGAATAAAAACTTTGTGAACAATGAAAATAGACTGGAGAGAAAGAGAGAGGGAGAGAGGAAGAGAGAGAGAGGCACGAATATGTACATACATAATGAGAGAGAGAGACACAGAAAGAGAGAGAGCGAGAGAGAGAGAGAGAGAGAGAGAGAGAGAGAGAGAGAGAGAGAGAGAGAGAGAGAGAGAGAGAAGAGAGAGAGAGAGAAGAGAGAGATAAAATGCGTAATGCGTAATGAAAGGAAAAGGAATAATATTAGGAGATGTAGAAGAAAGAGGAGGGAGAGTAAGAAGGTAGGGAGAGAGAGGAGATAGTGAGAGAGAGAGGGAGGGAGAGAGAGAAAGAGACACAGAGAGAGAGAAGAGGTAAAAATATCGTAACGTGTTTTTCTCTGCGTGACCTTTGACATTTAGAACTTTCTTTCTCCATATTGATTTTCATATTCCTCTCTCTGCTCTCTCTCATTGCTTTCGGCTCACTCTCTCTCCTCTCTCTTTCTTCGCGTGCTCTCTTTTATTCCGCTCTTTTCTAAGCTCTCCTTCCTTCTTAACTTACTTTTTCTCTTCTTGCTCTTTCTTAGTTTCTCTTTGCCCCTCACTCCTTCTGTTGGCTTCTTTTTTCTTCTTGTCTGTCTCTCTCTTTTTCTCCTGCTCTTTCTTTTTCTCCCTCTCTCCTCCCCTCCCTCTCTCATGTTTCTCTTTTCTTTCTCCCTCTTCATATGTACAAAAAACAAGACGAATAAAGTGGAGACAACAAAATTGGTTTGATCAGGGCGCGGTGGGGTTATCGCCTATGGCACTCCTCGACCCACCTTCTCCTTCCCCCCCCCTCCAGCACAGATGATAACCGACGAATTAAAGCATATTCATTAGCAATGTGAACTGTTCACCATATCCACTGTCGCCCCTCTCCCCCGCTCGCCGCCTCCAGCCAGGAGGGGGGATGAGGCCCCCTGCGGCATGGATCGTCCGCCGACCGACCACCCCGAGACCCACCCCGTGGCCCTAGTCCGATGGGAAGGCCGCATCCACCGACCCCGCCCCCAACCCCATGGGGTCTTGGCTGCCGCTGCCGGCCTGGGTACCGCTGGTGGCCCGCGACCCAGCCCGTGGGCCCCGCGGCCGAAAAGCAAGAGGTGCGGTTCCCGTCGCCCCCCCCTGCGCGCGGACCTGCCTATGCCCTACAGAAGAAGGGCCGCACTCGCGGCCCCATTCCCCCGATCCCCCGGAGTTATTTTTTAATTTTGGGGTGGGTTTGTTTTTTTTTTTTTTTTTTTTTTTTTTTTAAAGAGAAAAAAGGTATAACACATAACAATAGTAAGTGGACTCCAATGTGTGGTTGCATGTGTTGGACTCCACCTAAGATAAAATGTCATTTATGTTAATTATTATATTATCATTTTAATGCAGTCTAGAATAGTGTGCCGCGGAGGCGAATACTTTGAGAATAAGCACTGTTTTATGGGTAATAACGGGTAGTAAACCATTTTTAAACCTCACTTTTTTGTCCAATTGATCACATTTTTGTTGGGAAGAACGCCAATTCTGTCCCATGACCTTTTTTCTTAAGGTAGTCGACTACCAATTGGGTCCCGGGCTTACTACCAATTGGGTCCCGTATACCTGTAATGACTTGGATGAAATAAATAAGGGTTTTAACTTTTAACAATATTACAACGTTCGTTTTTCTGTTGTTCACAAGTAAAAGAAATAATTCTGCTTTATTCGTGCTTAATCCATCATAATTTTCCGAGATTTTTCAATACAATCACCAAAAATTTCGGTACTTATTCAGAAGCTACGACAGTGAAAAAGAAAACTCCTTTTTGCGTTCAACCTAACCCTATAATAACACTAGTCACTGCTCTAATTGTGAAAACTCCTTTTTGCGTTTAACCTAACCCTATAATAACACTGGTCACTGCTCATTTATGCCAGTTCTTTTGGTAGCGATCACTCTAAAATTTTAGACTAGGAAGATTCAGCTCTAAGAACATAGGTAGTGCTTGTGATAGAAAGAAGAAAAACAATCAGGTACCTATCAATTTAAGTGTGGGACCCAATTGGTACTTAGACCCTCTCAAACCCGGACCCAAATTGGTAGCAAAAAACAGGTTTTGGGACCGAATTGGTTTCCTCCCTTTTGTTGATAGAGGTTAAACGTCACGGTGTTACTGAGGGTTTTTCGTGAGAGGGGCTGAGAAAAGCAAAGCGCGATGGCCCAGAGTGCCCAAAAGAAACTTTAAAACACTTAGTATTATTTTTGCCAGAAATAGTACCTACTCATATTCATCAATGTTGTCGTGTTGTTCGTTTATCAGGCGGTCAGGCGCTTGAGAATTAAAAAAAAAAAAAAAAAAAAAAAAAAAAAAAAAAACAAATAAAAAATTAAAAAAAAAAAAAAAAAAAAAAAAAAAAAAAAAAAAAAATACTCATGAATAATTCAAAAGCCATCGACGAAAAAACAACATTGACCTGTTTTTCAATTTCCGATATGAGGGAAGGGGATATTAGAGTATTGAGGAGGGGTTGGGGTTTCGTAACTTTCATGTCTACCTATACGTAAGTGTATAATCTACCTACCTCTTACCTAAGTGTCAGGGCCGTACCCAGAATTTTGTCAAGGGGGAATGTGGACCCTCAAAATTTTAGGAGTCTGGCCTACAGTAAAAGAAAGAATGAAGCCTCGACCCCCCCATCCTAAATACGGCCCCAAAAAATTTCCTCGTGGTAAAAAAGTTCCAATTTAAAAACGGAATTGTGGGGAAATTTCCTGTTGGTGGAAAAAAGGAGGAGAAAAAGAAGAAGAAGAAGAAGAAGAAGAAGAAGAAGAAAAAGAAAAGAGGGAAAAACCTTTGAAGTGTTTTTTGATTAAGTAGGGTAATATTGACTCTATATTTTTATGTTACCTTGAAAGCTTGAAACCATGTCTCTATTTGTTCAATTTTACTTGCGCCCAGCGCATGCCTATGTACATGGGTTGTTCCATACGGCTTTTAACATGAATTACCTCTGTCTTTAATGTAAAACCGTTGTTTCACCGCACCGGCCTTTTTATTTCGTAGCAGTGAACAACTACTACTCTAGACTCTTGTGGTCTGTGTCGTAGCATGCCCATCAGATGGATGCAATAAGAGACACAAGATTCCCCATTTAAGAGAGACTTTTGCAGAAATCTAGACCTATTTCGAGTTATGATCAAAGTTGAAAATACCGATAGATCATGAAACTCCATTTCGTGTTAATTAAAGGCCGGCGTGGCGGCACGGGTCTTCGACCTCTTGACGTTCGTACCTCCCAGCACGCTTGATTTGACATACCGAAGCACTGGCAACCTGCTAGTCATTTTCTACTTTATTCTAATTTTTTCCCATTTCCCCACGAGAGAAAAACTGGAGAGAAAAATATGAAAATGATATAAGTATAAAAGGTGGTATAGGAATGTTAGAAAACAGGGAATAGGTATTAGAAACAACGTGTTATAAAAGATATTACGAACTGTAGAACTCGGGCACCCTGTAAGCACCCACCATGAAGCAGGAAAGCAGGAAACACGAAAACGTTGACAAAAATATAGAATGCAGACCGAGATAACAAATGAGAAGGTTTTGCGAATATTTGTGAGAAAGAAGAAGAAAAAGAAGAAGTTTTGGACGAAGAGAAAGAAAAACAAGGAGGAAAAGGAGTAGGAGGAGGAGGAGGAGAAGAAGAAGAACAAGAAGAAGAAGAAGAAGAAAAAGAAGAACTAAAAGAAACCGGAAGTTTTGGAAAGGAACGAAGAAAGAAATGTGGTGGCGGTGAAGGAAAAGGAAGCTGAAATAGAAAATATAGAAGGAGTGAGGATGAGGAAGAGAGTAGAAAGAAGAAAAGAGGGGGGGGGGGGGGGAAGAAAAGGAGAAGAAGAGGAGAGAGAGATGAAATGAATAAAAATGTGAAAGAAGGATTAATAGATGAATGGAAATAAAATGTAAATGAGACAAAAATAATGGAGAGGGATGAAAATAAAGAGGGAGAGACAGGTGGAAGAAGAGTAAGAGAGATAGAAAGATAACGAGAGAGAGAGAGAGAGAGAGAGAGAGAGAGAGAGAGAGAGGGAGAGAGAAGAGAGATAAAGACGGAAGATAAAGAGAGAACGTGAGATTCTCGTATGATAGGGGAAGAAAGAGAGACGGAAAAACTATTCAGGAAATGAAAAAGAGAAATGGTAGGCGGGAATAGAATAAATACAGATAGGAAGAGAGAGAGAGAGAGAGAGAGAGAGAGAGAGAGAGAGAGAGAGAGAGAGAGAGAGAGAGAGGGGGGGTGAATAAAAATGTGGAAGAAGGATTAATAGATGAATGGAAATAAAATGTAAATGAGACAAAAATAATGGAGAGCGATGAAAATAAAGAGGGAGAGACAGGTGGAAGAAGAGAAAGAGAGATAGAAAGATAACGAGAGGGAAAAAGTAAGAGAGAGAGAGAGAATGAGGAAGAGAGAGAGAGGGAGAGAGAAGAGAGATAAAGACGGAAGATAAAGAGAGATTCTCGTATGATAGGGGAAGAAAGAGAGACGGAAAAACTAGTCAGGAAATGAAAAAGAGAAATGGTAGGCGGGAATTTAAAAAATACAGATATGAAGAGAGAGAGAGAGAGAGTAGGAGGAAGAAAGAGACAAAGATAGAGTGGGGAGAAAGGGAGAGGGAGAGAGGGAATTATTGAAGGGAGAAAGAGAAAAATAAAAGTAATAAATTAAATGGGATCTACTTTTGGATTTCATCGGCATGGGAAAATATTTCCTAAAAGAAAATTTGAAAATTTTCATTCTGTTAGGAAGAAGAAAATATATTTCACACATTTCCATCTTTTTTGGCTCCTGCCAACTTCTTTAATACGAGAAGAAGAAGAAGAAGAAGAAGAAGAAGAAGAAGAAGAAGAAGAAGAAGAAGAAGAAGAAGAAGAAGAAGAAGAGACTCCAATGTGCGGTTGCATGTGTTGGACTCCACCTAAGATAAAATGTCATTTATGTTAATTATTATTATCATTTTAATGCAGTCTAGAATAGTGTGCCGCGGAGGCGAATACTTTGAGAATAAGCACTCTCAAACCCGGACCCAATTGGTAGCAAAAAACCGGTTTTCGGACCGAATTGGTTTCCTCCCTTTTGTTGATAGAGGTTAAACGTCACGGTGCTACTGAGGGTTTTTCGTGAGAGCAAAGCGCGATGGCCCAGAGTGCCCAAAAGAAACTTTAAAACATTTAGTATTATTTTTGCCAGAAACAGTACCTACTCATATTCATCAATGTTGTCGTGTTGTTCGTTTATCAGGCGGTCAGGCGCTTGAGAATTAAAAAAAAAAAAAAAAAAAAGAAAAAGACATTAGAAGTATTGAATGAAGAAGAAGAATTGTCATAAAGGAAAGAACGGAAAAGGAGAAGGAGGGAAGACGAAAATCAAATAATCAAGTTGGGTCCGTCCCTCCGGGAATTTTTTTAGCCCGTAGTTTATTCGATCGTGATTAGAGGATCGTTGTCCCTTTATTCCCAATATAATGTTCAAGTCACCCATCCATTTATTGGCCTTGTTCAGCGTAGCTTAACATAGGTGACGCTAAAACCGGTCTTGAATTAACGACTGAAGTGTTACCTATCTACCTAAAACTTTCTCGCTTTGAGTTCATAGGTCGTCGCGACAAATTTCAAGATCAGAGCTCATTTGTGTGAGAAAATGTGAAAAAACAAGAAAAAGACATTAGAAGTATTGAATGAAGAAGAAGAAGAAGAGTTGTCATAAAGGAAAGAACGGAAAAGGAGAAGGAGGGAAGACACGAAAATCAAATAAACAAGTTGGGTCCGTCCCTCCGGGAATTTTTTAGCCCGTAGTTTATTCGATCGTGATTAGGGGATCGTTGTCCCTTTATTCCCAATATAATGTTTAAGTCACCCATCCATTTATTGGCCTTGCTCGGCGTAGCTTAACATAGGTGACGCTAAAACCGGTCTTAAATGATCGACTGAAGTGTTATCTGAAACTTTCTCGCTTTGAGTTCATAGGTCGTCGCGACAAATTTCAAGATCAGAGCTCATTTGTGTGAGAAAATGTGAAAAAAATCCCCCAAAAACCAGTTTTTTTGGTTGTTCGGCTATATGGTTTTCTGGACAAAATGATCCCTCATTACATGAAATTTGTAGCTACTCCTCACATATCACTGAAATTAAGCAACGTTGAGCGTGGTTGGTAGCTGTATGAGTGACCACCTAGGGATCTTTTTGTTTAATGCGACTTTAAATTATTTACGGACATAGCACTGAAGTTAAGATACGTTGACCATGGTCGGTATTTGGATGGTAGAATATCAGGGAATATTTTTCAAATCCATTGAGAAGCCGATGGGGAGCGCGTAGCGCGACAGTATTGTCTCAAAGTGAGAATCTGATAGGGAGCGCGTAGCGCGACCATATTCTCTTAAAGTGAGAAGCTGATGGGGAGCGCGTAGCGCGACCATATTCTATAGAAGTGAGAAGCCGATAGAGAGCGCGTAGCGCGACCGTATTCTCTCAAGGTGAGAAGCCTATGGGGAGTGCGTAGCGCGACCGTATTCTCTCAAAGTGAGAAGTCGATGGAGAGCGCGTAGCGCGACCATATTCTATATATTCTTTCTGGTGAGGAGCTATCCATATTCCTACTGAGGTTTTTTCTTTTACTAAAATATTCTAAACCGTGGCGAAGCAGGGGCACAAAAGCTAGTTTGATATACAGGGTGTCCCAGAATTTATGCTTTAATTGATTTTCTCGGAGCCTGTTCGAAATTTCGAAAAACAAAAAACGCTAAAACCGGTCTTAAAATAACGACTGAAGTGTTATCTAAAACTTTCTCGCTTTGAGTTCATAGGTCGTCGCGACAAATTTCACGACTGAAGTGTTATCTAAAACTTTCTCGCTTTGAGTTCATAGGTCGTCGCGACAAATTTCACGTAACTTTTTGATTTTTGAAGCGGACATTTTGGCAATATCGCGATTCGCGAAAAATTTCGCGAAGTCCGCGAATCGGGTACCAACTTTGGATTTTTAAATTAGAACCCCTATTTTTTCATTGCATATTCGTTTTCTACGTAAATTTGAAGTATAATCGACTACTCACTCGAATTTTTGCGATTCGCGGTTTTCGCGAAATTCGTGAAAAACGCGAATCACAATAGTGCTTATAAAGTACAAGTGTGACCTATCAAATCAGAGTGTTTTTTACTCCCAAATCTTATGGTCTCATTATTTTTTCGAATTGGTCCAACCCCCAAAAACCAGCTTTTTTAGTTTTTTTTGGCTTTATGGTTCTCTGGACAAAATTTGCACCACCACTTTCGTGTTCCTGGTAAAAAGACCTTTAATTTGATATATAGGTCGACCAGGTTTGGATGAGTCCTTCTATGGGAACAGATAGACAGACACACAGACAGACGACACCAAAGCGAATACAATAGTCCGTCCCTTATACCTTCTTATTACTATTGTAATAATAAAGGAAGGACGGACTAAAAACTGAGCACATTAGCAGTAGGTAGGTTTAACAATGATGTCAAACCCAGAAAAAACTTTTTGTATGAACGCCTGGTATCTATGTAATTATGCAATGTGCCAATCATCTTAATTTCATTCTTCGTTAGTGGATGTTTCACATTCACCTTTGTTGATTGCCAACTACCCAAGTACCTACTCTGGCAGGTATTTCTTCTACAACTCTTCTTCTACTTCTCCGCCTTTTTCCGTACTCAGACGAGGTCGGCGTTTTTCGTCAGCCTCTCAGTTAGCCCTAGAGTGGTTTCCAAATTTCCACTCAGAGGTCTCTCTTTCAGA
Organism: Diaphorina citri; assembly: GCF_000475195.1. Lineage (NCBI taxonomy): Eukaryota > Metazoa > Arthropoda > Insecta > Hemiptera > Psyllidae > Diaphorina > Diaphorina citri. The sequence goes on from NW_007378163.1 coordinate 132,933, forward strand.
AAACCATTCAACCGGGCGGGCGCATGTGTGGGCGGCGTAAAGCACGAGGTGCTCTGGGAAACGCTAGACCGGCTGCCTCACACGCGCCTGGGCAAATTGAGAGAATGCAACACGCACGACGCCTTGCGTCAAATATGCGACGATTATTCGCTGCGAGACAACGAGTACTTCTTTGATCGGCATCCGCGGTCGTTCAGTTCTATTCTTAATTTCTATCGGACAGGTGAGTTTGTTTGTTTTGTTTTGTTGTTTTTTTCCCCTCCATTAATTATTTTTTTAGGAAGTTACAAGAGAGGCTGGGGCCGTAACTTCCTGGTTAGCGGTTTGACAGAGGAAACTGTAACCGCTTTTATCGTTCCGAAATTGAAGAGAGAAGAAGACAGGATAGGAGAAAGTCAGCCGTTCCGAGAACGAACATTATCTTTTTACAATAAAATCCGTCCTGCTTACAGCTCAGACGCGCTACCCTCCAAGCTTACTAGGCTGCCATTTTTAGCCGTGTTTTGACTGCTTTTTCTGACTTAGCAATAAAATTAGAGATTTCGTAGTTAAAAACAATAGGATTTAATTAAAGTCATGCCATGTCCATACTAGATTTCTTTTTCTCTCGCGCCGCAGGTAAACTTCATCTGGTGGACGAGATGTGCGTTCTCTCGTTCTCCGACGACCTGGAGTATTGGGGTGTGGACGAGCTTTATCTAGAGTCGTGCTGCCAACACAAGTACCATCAGCGCAAAGAGCACGTCTTCGAGGAAATGCGCAAAGAGGCGGAATCTTTGCGCCAAAGGGATGAAGAGGAATTTGGCGAGGGGCAGTGCGCGCAATATCAAAAGTTTGTTTGGGATCTGCTCGAGAAACCGAATACCAGTATTGCCGCCAGGGTAAGTGATTGTGATTGGTGGATTTAATTATAAAGTACCTATTAATTACCTACCTTCTAGATTTTCGTTAGAATTAATAAAAAAAATACATAGGTTATGATTGGTTGATGTAATTTTAAGTACCTACCTATACCTTAGGTTCTGGGAAGAATTAGCCAATAGGCATATTACAATAATGACTGTAATGAGTACCTCTACGTGCTACAGATGAAATAGATTTAGATATTTTAGATGAAACATGAAAGTCTATATGTAGGTTTAGCTGGAACTTTTTTTTTAGGTTTAGGAAAGTAGCAAAGTATGTACCTAGCAACATTTTTGTTTGTTTTATAGAAATAGAATAATTTGTCGAGAAGTAAGTGGAAAATAGAAATGTCCTAAGGAACGAGTGGAAATACCTTCTGAAGGAATAAAAGTCTTTAATCTACATGTGTAAATAGATTTGATATCATACCTATCCCATTTTTCTTCTTTTATGACAGGATTCAATGAGGTACTCCAAATTTATTTTCAAAAGATCTACTACCTACTTACCTCAGAAAACAAATTGGAAAGGCTTGTAATTTAAGAGTCAAACAAACAATATGTATGTAGGTACCTAGGTACTCAGACGAAAAGAAATTCACGAAAAAAAACGGCTAATCATCAGTGATTCACAAAGGAGAAAGCAAAAAAAAAAAAAAAAAAAAACAAAACAAACAAAAAATAACAACAATAATAATAAGGGAGAGTCAGTTCCCTGCTTGATGCTAATAACAGCAAGGACACTAAAAAAACAAAACAGGAAGCAGGACACAGCAAACAAAAACTCAAATGAACAAAAGAATGAGAAAGGAAAAAGCATCGTTAAAAATGTTGCTCTTTTTTTATGAAGAAGGAGGACGAAGAAAAAGAACGAGGGGACGAATAGTAAGAACCAGGAGGAACAGCAGCCGAAAAAGAAGGGTGATAAGGAAAAGAAGAAGAACAAGGCTATGAGGAAGGAGTAGTAGAAGAAGAAAAGAAAAGAAGAAGAAGAAGAAGAAGAAGAAGAAGAAGAAGAAGAAGAAGAAGAAGAGAAATAGAGGAGAACAATTATAAGGAAACAAGGGGAAGAAGAAGATGAAGAAGAAGAATCACGAACCAAATCCGAGAATGAAATGGATGCGAGAGAAAAACTGGAGAGAACAATATGAAAATAATATAAGTATAAAAGGTGGTATAGGAATGTTAGAAAACAAGGAATAGGTATCAGAAACAACGTGTCATAAAAGATATTACGAACTGTAGAACTCGGCCACCCTGTAAGCACCCACCATGAAGCAGGAAAGCAGGAAACACGAAAACGTTGACAAAAATCCAGACCGAGATAACAAATGAGAAATGAGAAGGTTTTGCGAATATTTGTCAGGAAGGAGAAGAGAAAGAAGAAGAAGACGAAAAAGAAGGAGAAGAAAAAGAAGAGGGAGGAGAAGAAGATATAAAAAAAAAGAAAAAACTAGAAGTTTTAAATGAAGAGAAATAAGAAGAAGGAGGAGGAGGAGGAGAAGGAAAGAAGAGAGAGGAGAAGAAGATATGAGAGGAAAGAAAGGGGAAGAAGACGGAGCTGACAAAAAGAAAAAGCTACTAGAAGTTTTGAATGAAGAGGAAGAAGGAGGAGGGGGAGAAGAAGAATCAAAAGAAGAAGAACTAAAAGAAGAACAAACCGGAAGTTTTGGAAAGGAACGAAGAAAGGAATGTGGTGGCGGTGAAGGAAAAGGAAGCTGAAATGGCTGGCACACAAACACAACACAAGGCTGGCACTTCAGTACCTTGAAGTCAAAATTCAGTACTTTTTTGGACTGTACTGTACTGATAAACGGTCAAAATTCAAAATTTGCTTTTGTCCGCCATTACACAATTTTTTCTCGGATACCCCGGGAGGGTCTCTCGCGTACCCCCGGTTGAAAATCGCTGATCTATTTTATATTATTATTATTAGTATTATTATTATGATAAAAATCCAAAAATAAACAAAACAAAAATAAAATCCATGAAAGTCCACGAGAGAATATTTAAAGTGTCTGGGTTTTATTTTTACCACCCGTTTTCGTAATTTATAGACAGATGAGGTTTATAAAGAGAAGCATAGGATGAGAATAAAATATCTGTAACATGTGTAAATATAATATGTAGCATGTAGGGAGAGTATAGGTAAATATAAAAGCGGATTTACAACCCGCAGAAACTTTAACCCTTGGTTTAAATTCATGTAAGGAAAATAAAACACTTATTGCCAGGTCCACAATGCGAGTTTAACTCTGGGATTTGATTGGTTCTGGGATTTAACTCTGGGATTTGATTGGCTGATATGAAATTTTTTTTAGCTAATCAGTTTTCTTAAGCCGAGATTAAAACATAAACAGAGTTTAAACTCACTTTGTGGACGAGACCCTTGGATAAGCCAGCCTAGTTTCCGCCCGTTGCTCACTTTGTCCTCGACAGATAGGGTTCGTGTCTTCCTCTTCCCTTCAATTAGCATACTCTATTGTAGGTAATTTTTGAAAGTTTGTGCAACCAAAGGTTAAAAAAAAAAGTTGTAGAAAAAATTCGAGCAGGTTTGTAGGTAGGTATACGTACCTAACAACTTTGGGAGAGAAGAAGAAGAAGAAGAAGAAGAAGAAGAAGAAGAAGAAGAAGAAGAAGAAAAAGAAGAAGAAAAAAAAACATGAATAAAAACTTTGTAAACAATGAAAATAGACTGGAGAGAAAGAGAGAGGGAGGGAGGAAGAGAGAGAGAAGCACGAATATGTACATACATAATGAGAGAGAGAGATACAGAAAGAGAGAGAGCGAGAGAGAGAGAGAGAGAGAGAGAGAGAGAGAGAGAGAGAGAGAGAGAGAGAGAGAGAGAGGAATGCGTAATGGAAAGGAAAGATAATATTAGGAGATGTAGAGAAAGAGGGAGGGAGAGTAAGAGGTAGGGAGAGAGAGGGAGATAGTGAGAGAGAGAGGGAGGGAGAGAGAGAAAGAGACACAGAGAGAGAGAGAGGTAAAAATATCGTAACGTGTTTTTCTCTGCGTGACCTTTGACATTTAGAACTTTCTTTCTCCATATTGATTTTCATATTCCTCTCTCTCTCTCTTGCTTTGGCTCACTCTCTCTTTCTCTCTCTTTTATTCCCTCTTTCTAACTCTCCTTCCTTCTCACTTACTTTTTCTCTTCTTGCTCTTTCTTTTTCTTAGTTTCTCTTTCCCTCACTCCTTCTGTTGCTCTTTTTTCTTCTTGTCTGTCTCTCTCTTTTTCTCCTGCTCTTTCTTTTTCTCTTGCTTTGGCTCACTCTCTCTCTCTCTCTCTTTTATTCCCTCTTTCTAACTCTCCTTCCTTCTTACTTACTTTTTCTCTTCTTGCTCTTTCTTAGTTTCTCTTTCCCTCACTCCTTCTGTTGCTCTTTTTTCTTCTTGTCTGTCTCTCTCTTTTTCTCCTGCTCTTTCTTTTTCTTCCTCTCTCCTCCCCTCCCTCTCTCTGTTTCTCTTTTCTTTCTCCCTCTCATATGTACAAAAAACAAGAACAATAAAGTGAAACAATGTTTGATCAAGGGTGGGGTTATGCCTATGGCACTCTCAACCACATTTCTAACCACCTTCTCCCCCCCCCACAAGATGGATACTACGAATTACAATTGATTACAATGTGAACTGTTCACCATATCTAACTGTCCCCTCTCCCCCTCCACAGGATGGGGTGGTGAGGCCCCCGAATGTTTGATCAAGGGTGGGGTTATGCCTATGGCACTCTCAACCACCTTCTCCTTCCCCCCCCCTCCACAAGATGGATACCACGAATTACAATTGATTACAATGTGAACTGTTCACCATATCTAACTGTCCCCTCTCCCCCTCCACAGGATGGGGTGGTGAGGCCCCCGCGGCATGGATCGTCCGCCGACCGACCACCCCGAGACCACCCCCCTGGCTATCCGATGGGAAGAGCCACCCCACCCGCCCCCACCCCCCCGGCCC
>NW_007378163.1:137819-153977 GCF_000475195.1 Diaphorina citri
GCTTGTTTGTGCTTTGTAACTACTTATACTCATCCATGCAAAGACCGTTTTTATTATGATTTACCAAAATGTTCAAAGAAAAACCCGTGAGACCGGTAGCGCGAACGAGAGTGCTTTTGGAGTCATCGTGGCACTGCAAATTGAGATAGTTGTTTTCCCTCCTTTGGTAAGCCAGGCTCTTTGGCCAAAAAAACGGATGGTTAACGCCAGGCCCAAACTACTCAGAATAAGAGTTTCATTAAGGCGGAGGCGGCCGTGTGATAAGATCTGACGTAATTTTTACTATTATTATTAATTATTTACGTAAAATAGAAGTCCACCTCAGGGTTGTGTACGTTGGCGTTAACTTTTTTGTTTGCGGGGTGGGGGAGTTAAAAAAAAAAAAAAAAAAAAAAAAAAAAAAAAAAAAAAAAAACTCATGAATAATTCAAAAGCCATCGACGAAAAAACAACATTGACCTGTTTTTCAATTTCCGATATATAAGGGAAGGGGATATTAGAGTATTGAGGAGGGGTTGGGGGTTTCGTAACTTTCAGGTCTACCTATAGCGAAGTGTATAATCTACCTACCTCTTACCTAAGTGTCAGGGCCGTACCCAGAATTTTGTCAGGGGAGGATGTTGGACGCTCCATATTTTAGGAGTCTGGCCTACAGTAAAAGAAAGAATGAAGCCTCGACCCCCCCTAAATACGGCCTTAAAAAATTTCCTCGTGGTTAAAAAGGTCCAATTTGAAAACGGAATTCTGGGGAAATTTCCTGTTGGTGGAAAAAAGAAAAAAGAAGAAAGGGGGGGGGGGGGGGGGGGGGGGAAATTTCCGTGGGGGGGAAAAAAGAAAAAAGAAGAAAGGGGGGGGGGGGAGGGAGGAAAAAACCTTTGAAGTGTTTTTTGATTAAGTAGGGTAATATTGACTCTATATTACCTTGAAAGCTTGAAACTATGTCTCTATTTGTTCAATTTTACTTGCGCCGAGCGCATGCCTATGTACATGGGTTGCTCCATACGGCTTTTAACATGAAATGAATTACCTCTGTCTTTAATGTAAAACCGTTGTTTCACCGCACCGGCCTTTTTATTTCCTAGCAGTGAATAACTACTACTCTAGACTCGTGTGGTCTGTGTCGTAGCATGCCCATCAGATGGATGCAATAAGAGACACAAGATTCCCCATTTAAGAGAGATTTTGCAGAAATCTAGACCTATTTCGAGTTATGATCAAAGTTGAAAAGACCGATAGATCATGAAACTCCATTTCGTGTTTCGTGTTAATTATAGGCCGGCGCGGCGGCGCGGCGCTTCGAACTCTTGACGTTCGGACCTCCCAGCACGCTTGATTTGACATACCGAAGCACTGGCAACCTGCTAGTCATTTTCTACTTTATTCTAATTTTTTCCCATTTCCCCCTCAGATCCAAAGCCACAAGCCGCCGAGTCTACTTAAACGTGGGCGGCGTAAAGCACGAGGTGCTCTGGGAAACACTAGACCGGCTGCCTCACACGCGCCTGGGCAAATTGAGAGAATGCAACACGCACGACGCGTTGCGTCAAATATGCGACGATTATTCGCTGCGAGACAACGAGTACTTCTTTGATCGTCATCCGAGGTCGTTCAGCTCTATTCTTAATTTTTATAGGACAGGTGAGTTATTAACCCTACCATGCGCAGAGTGCCAGATCTGGCACAAATTAAAATTGGCCATTTTTTTTTTTTTTTTTCACACACAAAAAGCCCAATCTGAGGCTTAGGTGTAGGGGGCTAGACAGCCCTTAAGGATGTGTTAAGCTTCTACGAACCTTCGAGGAAAGTCGTGTGATGTTAACACCAGATTTTTCTCTCGCCGCAGGCAAGCTTCATCTGGTGGACGAGATGTGCGTTCTCTCGTTCTCCGACGACCTGGAGTATTGGGGTGTGGACGAGCTTTATCTCGAGTCGTGCTGCCAACACAAGTACCATCAGCGCAAAGAGCACGTCTTCGAGGAGATGCGCAAAGAGGCGGAATCTTTGCGCCAAAGGGATGAAGAGGAATTTGGCGAGGGGCAGTGCGCGCAATATCAGAAGTTTGTTTGGGACCTGCTCGAGAAACCGAATACTAGTATTGCCGCAAGGGTAAGTGATTGTGATTGGTGGATTTCATTATAAAGTACCTATTAATTACCTACCTTCTAGATTTTCGTAAGAATTACTAAAAAATACATAGGAAACATACTCGTAGGTTATGATTGGTTGATGTAATTTTAAGTACCTATACCTTAGGTTCTGGGAAGAATTAGCCAACAGGCATATTAGAGTAATGACTGTAATGAGTACCTAGTACCTATGTGCTACAGATGAAATATGTAGGTTTAGATATTTTAGATGAAACATGAAAGTCATAGAGTAGGTTTAGCTGGAACTTTTTTTTTTAGGTTTAGGAAAGTAGCAAAGTATGTACCTAGCAACATTTTTGTTTGTTTTATAGAAATAGAATAATTTGTCGAGAAGTAAGTGGGTAATAGAAAATAGAAATGTCCTAAGGAACGAGTGGAAATACCTACTGAAGGAATAAAAGTCTATAATCTACATGTGCAAATAGATTTGATATCATACCTACCTATCCCATTTTTTTTTTCTTTCATGACAGGATTCAATGAGGTACTCCAAATTTATTTTCAAAAGATCTACTACCTACTTACCTTAGAAAACAAAAAGGCTTGTAATTTAAGAGTCAAACAAACAATATGTAGGTACCTAGGTACTCAGACGAAAAGAAATTCACGAAAAAAAAGAAAAGAAAAAAAAAAAAAAAAAAAAAAAAAACGGCTAAACAAGCTCAGACAAGGTCGGCGTTTTTTCATCAGCCTCTCAGTTAGCCCTAGAGTGGTTTCCAAATTTCCACTCAGAGGTCTCTCTTTCAGAAAACCATTCAACCGGGCGGGCGCATGCAGCAGGAAGGGGAGGGAGGAAGAGATCAGGAGAGGTAATTTTTGTTTTTAACCTCAATTTCAAAAGGTAAAAATCAAAGAGGAAAAATTGAGTCAGGAAAATACGGCCTAACCCTTTACAGCGGGGTCATTCACAATCGTGACCCCTCAATACAGAATTCCCTCGTCTCAACATTCCCTACGCCTCTGCTCGTTTTTAATTAAAACAAGATCCGGCGATTAAAAATGTCTGACAAAACACACCAACTAATATAACCGAATTAAAACCTTAAAACGAGGGTGATTAAAAAATAACAAGTTTAAAAAATCCCCTCTCTTGTTCAAAAAGTTTTTACGTCAAAGTTAAACGTGTACAGGTAAGTACCGCCTACACTAAATGTCAGGGCCGTTTTGGGGGGCCAACAGGACCCGCCCCCCCTGTTCGAAATACATTGAAGGTAAAAAAGTGGAGCATCCTTCCCGGTGCAAAATTTTTGGACTCCTGCCCCACCCTCCTCCCCCGAGAAAATCCTGAATATGGGCCTGCTGAATGTAAAAACAACCGATTAACTCTCTCTCTCTCTCTCTCTCTCTCTCTCTCTCTCTCTCTTTCTCTCTCACTCTTTCTCTCTCTTTGTATTTTAATTTGAGATCTTATATAGAGGTAATTACCTATATCAAGGTATTTTTAAATTAAAGCCTAACATTCTTTCATAACTAATTATATATTTTGTCAAAGGCGGTCTAAGGTTGTTTTCTTTTCTTTAATTTTCTTTTCTTCTTCTTCTTCTCCTCCTCCTCTTCCTGCTTTTATTCATCATCTCTTTAATCTTCCTCACGCTGCGCTCATTTTCTTAGTTCAAACCCCCAGAAAAAAAACAGGAAATCTTTTTTTTTCTAATTTAGAGGAAAATCCACGCGACCTAGCAAAATACGAGAAAAAAATATATGAAATACAAGGATCCACTTTCACATAATTTTACACGGGGTGTTTTTTTGGATGGTTTCCAAAGGAAAAAAAAGAAGAAGAAGAGAGAGGAGAAGAAGACGAAGAAGGAGCAGAAGAAGAAGGAGGAGGAGAAGGGGGAGAAGAAGAAGAAGGAAGACGAGGAGAAGGAGAAGAAGACGACGAAGGAGAAGGAGGAGGAAGAGAAGGAGCAGAAGAAGAAGAAGGAAAAGTAGGAGAAGAAGAAGAAGGAGGAGTAGGAGAAGAAGAAGAAGAGGGAGGATGAGGAGAAGAAGAAGAAGGAGGAGGAGGAGGAGAAGAAGAAGGAGGAGAAGAGGGAGGATGAGGAGGAGAAGAAGAAGAAGGAGGAGGAGAAGAAGAAGAAAAAAGGGAAAAGAAAATAAAAATTTCGAGTGACAATAAAAGGCAAATAAACTGAAGAACGACGGTAGAACAAACAGCGAGAATTTAATAAGACAGGAAAAATGAGAAGGATACCTTTCCAACTCTGAGGAATGTGAAGTTTGTGGAGGAGGTGAAAGAAAACGTGGATGAGATACAATAGATAGATGGAAGTGGAGAGGAGATATCCAGATGGAAATATGGGATGTAGAGTTGTAGAGGGAAAGTCTGGCTGGAGGGCTTTAAACAGGGAGCCTGTAATTTTTTGTAAACCAAACGTCATCGTCAGTTTGATGAAAAAATTTAAAAGTCTGTGTCTCCTAAGGTAGATGTACATGGGGACTTTTGGGCAAACACCAAAGGTCAATGAACTCACAGAAATGAGAAATTACACCTACCTACATAATATGTATATTATACAATGCAACTATACATCGCATGTCTGTACCAAAAGCTCGTCTAGTCTAGAGGGGAATGTAGGTACCTAAAGTTACCTAATACAGGTACCTAACTAATAATTATTTTATTTTATAACCATTTTTATGAAAGCTTAAACGAATCTTAGGAACATGGGTACCTAACTAATAACAATAATTTCATTTTATAGCCATTTTTATGAAAACTTAAAAGAATCTTAGGAACATAGGTAATTATTGATCATTTCAACCTCGATCATTTCAACTAGCCCCGGTCCCAATTAGTTGAAATAATCGAGGATCTACCGTACATATCTACATAGTACGTACATAGTCAGCTCCCATGGCGTAGTGGTCACTGCACTCGCCTTGCACGCGGGAGACCCGGGTTCAATTCCCGGCGGGGTCAAGAAATTTTTACGGATCTAGGTATTTTTGGATTTCATCGGCATGGGAAAATATTTCCTAAAAGAAAATTTGAAATTTTTCATTCTTTTAGGAAGAAGAAAATATATTTCACACATTTCCATCTTTTATGGCTCCTGCCAACTTCTTTAATACGAGGAGGAGGAGGAGGAGAAGAAGAAGAAGAAGAAGAAGAAGAAGAAGAAGAAGAAGAAGAAGAAGAAGAAGAAGAAGATCTAGTTTTTTTTTTTTTCTTTTTTTTTACGGGATTTAAATCCCATTTCTAAGTCAAAAGACTGAATAGAATGACTTACCTTGTGTCAGCTTGGTGGCGCCATACAGCGGGGTTCCGTCGACAGAGACGTCGCAGTTGTCTATCGGGTAGAGCGTGACGGACCCCTGTTCATTCTCTAGATAGCAGTGCACAGGTTCGACTCCCTTTCCCTTAACAACGATGTCACTAGCTGTAGTACTACCCAGGGACTGACGACCTGAGAAAAGAAAACATTTACAGTGGTTAGATGTAGTTATCAAAAATACAATGAAAGACCTTAAGGCGCGCTGTTGCGTCCACACATAGTGGACGGCCGTCGATCAGTGTGAATTTATTGTGAATCGATGTCCATCGACGGCCGGTTGACTTATCTTTGGACACACCTCATTTACGAATACGACTAGAGAGTGAAGAGTCCTTTTATTTTAGCAGTAAGCTACTACTATTATGGAGCTCAAATTCTCAATGATGATGAAATTACAAACCTCGCCTGGGATTGAACATACGCCCTTCTGATTACCAGGCGAGCGTCTTGACCACTACCTCACCAGTTTCATCTGATGGTCGATGGATTTGAAAAATCCCCTTGGACATTTTGACGAAGTCGAAGGCTTGTGCAATGTCCATAGGGTCCTTTGGTGTATTTGTTGGGTAGGTAACTTACAAAGGAATTTTATTTTCAGACATATTGAAGTTTGATAAGCATTTGATTGAGTCGTAGCCAGCCTAGTTAGCTTAGTTGGTAGTGCGTCTGCCTTGTAAGCGCTAGGCCGCGGGTTCGATTCCCGCCCGGGGCGGATTTTATCCTGATGGGATAATGTTCGTTCTCGGAATGGCTGGCTTTCTCCTATCCTGTCTTCCTTCTCTCTTCGATTTCGGGACGATAAGACCATAGCAGTTACAGTTCCCTCTGTCAAACCTCTTTTTAAAAAAATCATCTCCACATAACTCCTACATCCCATATTATTTCTTATCTGATCTGGCCTTATCGTTCCGAAATCGAAGAGAGAAGGAAGACAGGATAGGAGAAATACAGCCGTTCCGAGAATCCTTATAAGTTTTCTATTCTTTTTCTTAGACTGACAAAGGAAAAGCCAACGATGCAAATAAATTATAGTTAAGTAGGTATTTTATAGAATACCCAAATCTCTCTTTATTCTATTATTTGGCATTAACCTTCTGGATGATTTCCAAGAAACGAGCACATTTATTACTATTATTCCAGCTCTCCTACCGAAAATTACCACCGCATAAAATTACCTACCACTAAAATTTCAGTAGGGGTTTCCAACGGGAAGATATAGAGCGAGAAGAACGCTACAAGGACAGAAGATGGTAGAGAGGCTTTTAAAACGACCCGTCAGATGAGATGGAACGATACTAGATATGTTGATGATGAATTGATGACTGAAATTTCAGAGGAAATCCAAAATTACCTACCTATAATCTGTCAGCCAAGTTAGCTTGGAATCTGGCTCCTGTAAGCGCTAGGTCGCGGGGTGAACTTTATCCTCCCAAAGTCTAGGATCTTATGTTGATGATGAATTGATGACTGAAATTTCAGAGGAAATCCAAAATTACTTATAATCTGTCAGCCAAGTTAGCTTGGAATCTGGCTCCTGTAAGCGCTAGGTCGCGGGGTGAACTTTATCCTCCCAAAGTCTAGGATCTAAACTTTTCTAAACAGACAAGGTGTGCTTTCTCCTATCTTGTCCTCTCATTCTTTCTTCAGTATGATAAGATCTCAGCTGTTATGGAACGTATCTACTCACTCAGCATTTGCCGATGGGCATGATTAATTTGTTGTTTCGAATTTAACAAATGGAAATGGAATGGTGGGAACGCATCATTAGAGTTCCCTCTATAGAGGGTTTGATAGATCAAACCTTCAAACCTCTTGAAAAAGAAGGAAAAAAAAAAAAAAAAAAAAACTGGTGATACCTTCCCCCTCTCTCTACCTTTCCTTCCTTCTCTCTTCCTCTCCTTCCTTTAGTTCTCTTTTCCCAATTTTGGAAACCTCCACCCCTCCACAGAATTATGGCTCCAATAACAATATAATATTTTACTATTATTCTCGCCCCCTTCAAAATGCTTAATTTTGTTGTTCTTATCCCCCCCCTCTCTCTCTCTCTCTTTTGAGAGTAAAAAAAGTCCAACTAGGTCCACATTTTTTTTTTTGGAAACCTCCAACCCCCTCCACAGAATTAATGGCTCCATAACAATATAAATATTTTAACCTATTTATTCTCGCCCCCTCTTCAAAATGCTTAATTTTGTTGTTCTTATCCCCCCCCCTCTCTCTCTCTCTTCTTTTGTAGGAAAAAAAAAAGCCACCAGGTCCCCATTTTTTTTTTTTTTTTTTTTTTTTTTTTTTTTGATAGGAGGCCTTTTTTATTTTTATACTATAGTTTTTTTTATTTCAGTCCGTTTTTTTTTTAATCTACCTAGGTTCCCAAAATAATTTTGAGCTGAAGGGCTTTTTTCCATTTTAATTTTATTTTTAAAAAATATATGTTTTTAAATTTAAATATATGTTTAAAATTTTGGCAGATTATTATAATTATTTGAATTTTTTGGCCCGATTTTTTTTTATTTGTTATTGATTGTGGGGGATATGTCCTTGCCTTTAGGTGAGTGAATTTTTTCTGCTGGGTTTCGTTTTCTTTGGGAATATTGTTTTATTGTTCGTTCTTCACACCTTTATTCTTCAACAATACCATCTTGAGAGAGAGAGAGAGAGAGAGAGAGAGAGAGAGAGAGCGAGCGAGAGAAAGAGAAATGAGATAGGGAGAAAGAGAGAGAGGGCGAGAGAGATAGAGAGAGCGAGAGAGAGAAATGAGATAGGGAGAAAGAGAGAGAGGGAGAGAGAGAGAAATGAGATAGTGAGAAAGAGAAAGACACATGAGAGAGAGAGAGAGAGAGAGAGAGAGAGAGAGAGAGAGAGAGAGAGAGAGAGAGAGAGAGAGAGAGAGAGAGAACATCTGGTGTACATTTCTCTCCTACGCTACGTGGGTGGCTACGTCTTTTTCTCAATTCAGTTAATGTACATAGACTACATAGGTGTATCAAGAGGCCATAAAATTCAAATCAGCTAAAAAGCGAAGAATCCGAAAAAATGAGACGAGTATAATAAGAAAGAAGTAGGTAGGAGAAGAAGATGAAATTTAAACAAGAAGGAGGAGGAAGAGGAGGAGGAAGGAGGAGGACGAGGAGGAGGAGGAGGAGGAGGAGGAGGAGGAGGAGAAGAACACTACGACGAAAATGAAGAAGATAATAAAGAAAAACAAGAATAAGAAAGAAACAAGGAACGCCTATGTACGTAATAAAACACAGGAATAGATGAAGACCTTGAAGGGTAATTGAATACGTAAGAAGGGATGAGAATAAAATAATAAAATCTCCTCCTCTTCCTCCTCCATGTACCTATTTTGTGTATTTATGTACAATAAAAATAAAATAAATCTAAATCTAAATACGAGTAGGAATACATACACACAGAGGTTGCGAAATATTGCGACAACACACACTACACACAGAATTTGAATATTGAGTGGCTCTCAAAATTGAAAAACAAAAAAAAAAAAAAAAAAAAAAAAAAAAGGTAATGAAGAAAATAAAAATGCATGTCTCTATTTATTCGAAATGATAGACAGTGAATGAATGAATGAATGAATGAATGAATAGAACCAATAAATTTCCTGTAGGTAGGTATTGCCATTCGTAACGGGACCTTTAGGATTTTAGGAACTTGTCAACTAGCAAATTGGAAATATTATAGTATACTAGTATAGTATAACCTATAACCGTTTTATTTCCAATAATAGGAAACATATAGGTAGTTTAAAAAAGCTCTATTTTCTATCACCGAAATCTTCATATTCCACCTGTAGAAAGTTAGATAGATAGTAATTGTACCTACATAATTATAGTTGCACGTAGATCAAACATAACGAGTAATTTAGAAATGTTAGAATTAATAATTATTAGGTTCATTTTATTTTACATATTTGTTTTAATTTTATACCTAGGTGTTTTTTTTTTCTTCTTTTTTTTTAGATTCTTGATATTTTCATTATTCATTATTGTTGATAAACACGAATGAGTATTGCTCGAATTTACTTTAATGACCTTGAATTTATTTTAATTATAGGTAGGTATTTATTTATTTTCTTTGAGTTGTGATTTTCAAATGTCAAATGGTGTGATCATCTATTATTCTATTTCAATAGAGTGATTATTTTATTAGAGAGATTTGATATTTTTATGGCGTGATTTTCAATCGCACTGATTTCAGTTTTATTTATTTATTTTTTTTTTTCAATGTCTTAAAATTTACACAGTTTGAGTGTTTGAAAAATTTGTTTATAAAAAAAATTGATTCCTTTTTGTATTATTATTATTATATTTCTCCACGTTTGAAAGTCACTGTTCAAATCTATATTTTGTCATGGTCATAGACTTGCTATGAAATTTATTTAAAAAATTTCACAACTTACCTATGTCAAATTTATTCCAAAATTTTCGCTATCTGTGAAAACATCAACCTTCGAATACCATTTGCAACTTTTTTTTATTTTTTTTTTTTATTTATTTGCGAGTCTATGAAAAGGGCAACAAAACTAAACCTTTTCTTCTGTATTATACAATGTATGTACTTTTCCCAATTTTGAAATGACTTGATTTTGCTTTCTACCTAACCTAACCATCTCTTCTTTTTGAGTGCCATTTTGTTTTTAGTGATCAAGACGCTTTCTTGGAATGGAGTACCTTGTTTTTGGCCGACGCAAAACTAATTTCGCAAAACAAACGCTTCTTTTCTCTCATCGACGTACCCACATGGCTGTTAAATTTTTCCAGCAACATTGAAAAAATATTCGTAGTCAAGTAAAATTCAGCAAAATTATTTGATAAAACTCTCTATTCTAAAGTCTAAATCGTTGTATGTAAATGATAGTATAAAGTAATGCCGGGTCCATAAAGTAGTTTAAATTTCGTTTAATAAACTCTTGAATGAAGCAATCTGATTGGTTGATTTCAAAAAAATCAGCCAATCAGAAGATTTCTTAGTTCAAGAGTTTAACTTAAACGAAGTTTAAACTCACTTTTTGGACCCGACCATTAGTTGTTGTGATAATTGATGGTGGATTTCAGTAGCGACTTAATGAGAGATTTCACTAATGGGAGAATATTCAATGATTCAAAGAGGAGTTTTTAATAATCCAAACAGGAGTTTTTAAAATCCTCCTTTTTGGATAGTTAAAAACTTATTTTTGGATTATTAAAAATTCTCCCATTAGTGGAATCTCTCTTTAAATCATAGGCGAAATCCACCATAAGGCTTATTTGGATACCGCATCAGTATTGATGTTGATGGAATGATAATAATTGGAATAGGTAGATATTTGGTGACGATCGTGCTGTCACAAACTTATCAGGGTTAGTGGATGACCCAGTGGACAATTCAGTGGATTGCACTCTGGGTCATCCACTAAATGATATACAGGGTGGTCTCTTTAAAATTTCAACGATAAAAAAAAGAAAAAAATCTTTACAATAATTCAGCTCAAGGTCGAAAAAAGTTTGTTAGGTTTTACCGGGAAAACCCAGGTTTACGTGCTCTTTAAGCTTATACCGTAACATGGAGTCAAAAAACAGGTTTGTCTTCGTAACATATCTATGCATTACATTAAAATAAGGGGTATGTTTGAAGAAAAGTTTCGAAAACAATAGTAGGTACCTAATTAATTAGAAAATAATTTAAAATATCCGACCCATAACACCCTGTATATTATCAGCTTAGTTTCGTTTTTAATTAGTCTTTCCCATTTCCTAATTAATACCTATCCTTGTTCTAATTGAATCCGCTGAAAAAACCTGGATGTAAGAAGAAAAAGCCAGTGTTTTTCTTAAAAAAAAAAAAAAAAAATCCTCTCGTTTTGAAGCAGTGAGACGAAAGTGCCTCTTGAGAGATAGACGAGAAATTTGTCAAAGACAACTGAAACGTTTAAAGACAATCAAAATTTGGTTTGAGAAGAACATCTCATTGTTTCAAGCTGAATCACTTTTGGGAGTACTTGGCTTTCGTTTTTTACATTTAGTTTTTTTTTAGGGATCTCACTACTTTTTCCTATCTTCTTATCCCCAAAGTATACGAAAGTAGTATTTTCGAAGTAGATAAATACTTAAGCCAGCCACTCACTATCAGGTAGACCTGACAGACGGACCTGATCAGGTGTACCTGTCAGGTCTACCTGATAGTGAGTGGCTGGCCTTGGAGGAAAAAGAGTGCGTCTTTGAGTTTCGAACTTGGCTGGCGATCTACTGCACTCAATTACACATTGGATGTCATCTGGGTGGCTGGCTACTGGAACGACAAATTGTCAATCCTACATTAGTGTCTTTTTCATTTGCTAATCCCCTGTTTCCCTTTTCTCAAATTAATTTTCCTTTTTTTTCTCTAACCCTTCTTCTTCTCATACTCCTCCTCTTCTTCATTCTCCTTCTCCTCCTTCTTCTTCTCTTCCTTCTTCTTCGTTTCCTCCTTCTTCTTTTTCTTCTCCAAACTTCCTCTCTTCGAATGGAATTAAAAACAAAACGAAAAAGTTCGTTTCCTAAAAGCTGTTTACGCCATCGAAACTTTTTTCAAGTGTTTTCCCCTCAATTTCGTCTGAACTTTGGAACATTCATTTCTTTTCTTGTATAGGTTTTGTGTGTTTTCAGTTTTCTTTTCGAATGAAAAAATATTAATTGTTTTGAATGTTGTTGCAAGAAGGGAAGAAAGTAACCTTTGATTTTCTCATTTTTGTCAGTCTTCTATGACAAGTTCTTTTTATTTGAGACTCTAAGTTAGTTGGAACATTTTTGTTGTTTTTCCAATTTTCTCATTTAGTCTGGTGTTTTTTTTTTTTGAAATTTCCAGAAGATCAGGTATCTTTAGCAATTGCATTGCTTACCTATTCCTCTTCCTTTATTGGTATTCGTATCTAAAGGTGTTTTGTATTACATACCTCCTTTTTCCGAATTTGCCCTTTTTATTTAGTCTAATTTTGGCTTTTGAAACTCTTCTTCGTGCTCTTTGTCCCATTTTCTTTTCTCATTATTTCCCACCTCTCCTCACATTCCGAGAGATAGGTGCTTCTTCTTCCTCTTGTTGTTCTTGTTCTCCTACTCCTTCTTCTCCTTCTCTTTTTTCATTGGTATTCTCTCTTTACTGTTCTTCACTTCTTTCTTGTTTCTCTCCTATTTCAATTCTTTGTCTTTTAGTTCTTCATACTATTTGGTCCGGAACAAAATTCAATTCCCTCGAGAACATTATTTGTAATGTTTGCAAGAAACAATATGTGTGTGGGGGGGACGAAAGGAAAGTTTATTTTATTGACAAAGTAAACATCAACATTTTTGGAGCACATTTTTTCCGTCTTTTGCTCTTGGAATTTTCCCATTTATGAATATGGAAGGGCATGTTTTTATAAGGTTTTCGCTATCTGCTTCAAATGCTTTCATCAATTCGTCTAGAAAATTTTCAACTGTTAGGGCCAATATTATGAGCATGTACTCACATATTGACATAAGGTAAGTTTTGTTCAAACAACTTGGCCATATTGGAATTTCCATCCATGTTATTAAATTTTGCTTGAAATTTATCATAAAAAAAACAATGTCCTAAAAAAAGCTTCTCATCTGAATATTTTTTCTCAAAAGTGGGCGATATTTGTTTTTCTCTGAGTTATTATTTTCGGCAAAATCCACTAGATTTTGGGTTTTTTGACATTCGCAATCCGATCTATTTGCGTAACTATACAACTTCCTTTGGGAAGACATACTCCTACTTTTACAGACCACGAAAATCCTCGACTAATTTTCGAGTAATCCTACGATATTTGGCATGACGATCTTTTATCCTTTTTGGGTAAATGGATAATCTGCTTTTGCTCAGTTCAAACATTTCTTCCATGAGACCATCATGAATCCGGAATGGATACTTATAATATAAACCTGTACATTTTACGTACTTGTACGAGAATAACACAAATTTTGAAGTAAGCATTGGAAAGAACGGAATATCTTTTGTTAATCAATTCAAAATGTTTAAATTAAGTATTATTTTCGCCTTTTTCAGCTCTTGCTTTGATTGTAAAACCTTTTTAGCTTTCAGCATGTGCTCAAAAACTCAAATTTTCTAAGAATGTATCTATCTATATTGCACACTGCCGAATTTTAAAAAAAAAATTTGATGCTCAAATAGTTTTCATATTTTCTCTAGCCTTTTCCTTTATCTCACATTTATCGCTTTTCCTTTCCAATTTTCTATCACCATTGGCTTCCAATCGAATCTTTTCTTTCGTTGACACAGGCAAAGCTTTTGATCGAGTTGGCTTGGTCTGCGCAATTCGCATTGATTAATCTTGTTGTCGTAGATGTATTTTTCTGTACAATGGTTGTTGAAAATAGGGTTATTTTATGTTTAGTTTCAGATAAATCAATAGATATATTGGAGTAATTAGAAATTCGATATGTAGGGACCCTATTACGTCCTTTATTTATTTCAGCCCTCTATTTCGATCAAAATTTCAATGAATTTATTTACCTCCTCCATAAAAATATCAATATTAGGTATGGTAGGAAAAATCTTCCGAAAACTTTGATCATATTAGACTATGTCCCAGATTGTCCCAGTTCTTTGTTGGACTGCTGTTAACTTCCAAGTAGGTCTTTCTTCGCTGGTTTTACAGTCTTCGTAGAGAGGGAAGTTGGCGATTGAATTATCCCAACTAAAATAGTCAGTCCTTCCCTTTACCGATGTTTCCCCCAAGGACGTTCGCTGCCACCTTGTCCAACGTTTCCACCACGTCCGTTTCTCTTCTCCCCCTGTTTCAGATCATAGCGATCATTTCCATTATGTTCATAGTTCTCTCCACCGTAGCCCTCACTCTCAACACCATTCCGTCCCTGCAACACAAAGACAAAGCGGGCAACCCGATAGACAACCCGAAGCTGGCCATCGTGGAGGCCGTGTGCATCACGTGGTTCAGCGTTGAGTATTTGCTGAGGCTGGGAGCTTCGCCCGAGAAGTGGAAGTTCTTCAAGGGTGGTCTCAACGTGATTGATCTCCTGGCGATTATGCCCTACTATATCTCTCTGTTCCTGTTAGAGTCTAACAGTACGAGTAACGAGCAGGAGGTGCAGACACGCACAGATCAGTTCCAGGACGTACGGCGTGTCGTGCAAGTGTTTCGCATCATGCGTATCCTGAGGATACTCAAGCTCGCGCGGCACAGCACCGGTCTGCAGTCACTCGGCTTCACCCTGAGGAATAGTTACAAGGAGCTAGGCCTCCTCATGTTATTCCTCGCCATGGGGGTGCTCATATTCAGCTCCCTCGCGTACTTCGCGGAGAAAGACGAACACGATACGAAGTTCGTGAGCATTCCGGAGACCTTCTGGTGGGCCGGGATCACCATGACGACCGTTGGCTACGGAGACATCTGCCCGACGACACCGCTAGGCAAGATGATAGGGAGTGTGTGTTGCGTTTGTGGCGTACTGGTCATTGCCCTACCTATTCCGATTATTGTCAATAATTTTGCTGAATTTTATAAGAATCAAATGCGTCGAGAGAAAGCGTTGAAGCGACGGGAGGCGATGGAGAGGGCGAAAAGAGAAGGATCTATCGTGTCGTTCCATCATGTCAACCTCAGGGATGCGTTCGCCAAGTCCATGGACCTGATTGATGTCATTGTGGACACCGGTGAGTACGAATGGGTTAAGGTTGAAACACACTACCATCACGTCACGTCACGTGAACTCATGTGGAGTTAGAAAGATGTAGTTCAAAGTTTTCCCACAATAGGTACTGTAGCTAATCTTGTTTATAACAGTCACAGTACTCTCACGTCACACGAGCAACATTATGGAAAAACTTTGAAGTTTATGACTACCCATGAGTTCACTTGAATTGACGCGATGATAGTGTGTTTCTACCTTAGAGCTCTTTATGCCGCCAGCATAATATCAATATTTTTGTCAATACTATTGAAAATATCGCCATTGACAAAAGTATTGATGGTCCGTGTCAAAATATTGATCGAACACATATTTCCTACATTTTTTTTTTAATACCAATAGAAATATTGATAGTGTGTGGGCCGCTTAACACACCGTCTGTCAGTGTGTGTACTCCACCGTCCCCCTCCCAAGCTGACGAGATGAGGAGTGTGGGTGTGAACCTTGAGAGCGCGGCCTGATTCTTCCACCTCCACGGTCTTTCCCGCCATCTGAAATGAGAACGAAGAAATTTCATTTTATTTCATTTCGAAGAATTTATTCATGAAAGAAAATCATTGTACCTACCTAGAAAGAGGTCAATTTTCTTGGGGAACAATATCGAAAAGGTGAACTTTTTTGAGTAAGGTGGGTACAATTACAAGGTCTGAACAATTATGTACTGAGCTTTTATTTCGAACACGTATTAGAACACTACCGAATATCCTTCAAAAAATAGATACGTATTTCTGGCAACTGACACAGTTCCCTAATGATATAGATTCTTGTTAAAGTCAAAGTAAGAAATTTCACTATCACTATCAGATAACAGGTAGAATATATCGGTCAGATTGAATGACGTATATTTGAATTTTAAAAACAGGTAGAATATATCGGTCAGATTGAATGACGTATATTTGAATTTTAAAACCAATATCAAGACACACAATCCAGCTCAAATAAACTCAGAATATACTTGTAGGTTTTATTGTTCCATCAATATCTTGAAGGTTTTATTATTATTTCATCAATGACAATGTTTTGTAGGTTTTA
>NW_007378164.1:0-802 GCF_000475195.1 Diaphorina citri
GTAGGATACTTCCTTTTTTAGAAATTCGGACTTGTCAAGTTGGACTTTAAATCTAGCCTCACGTAGTCTATCGAATACCGATTTTAAGTTGTTAATATGTTCGACAAGGGTCACGCTATAGATGATTATATCATCGAGGTAAACCAAGCAGATATGATTTTTTAGTCCACGTAAAACGTGATCCATCGTCCGCTGGAAAGTAGCTGGTGAATTTTTACACCCGAACGGCATTCTGAGGAACTCAAAATGTCCGTTGTCTGTGCTAAAAGCGGTTTTTTCGATACTGTCTTGCGATACTTCGATTTGATGGAAGCCAGAAGCTAAATCTAGGGTTGAAAAGTATTGGCAACGCCCTAGGCGATCTAGAAGATCGGCGATATTGGGGATCGGGTATTTGTCGCCGATAGTTTTCTCGTTCAACTTCCTATAATCGATTACTAGCCGCCACTTTTGGGTGCCTGAGGCATCTTTCTTCTTGGACACGATCCAAATTGGACTGTTCTAGGGAGAAAAAGAGGGGCGAATGATACCTTGTTTGAGCATCTTTTGAATCTGCTCACTAACTTCTTTCCTATGTACTTCCGGGTACCTATAGGTCTTCGTGTAAACTGGGATTTCATCTTTGGTCCTAATCACGTGTTTTATTTCACTTGTGACTGACAGATCATTACCCTCAATGTGAAATATGTCGGAATAAGAATCAAGGAGATTTTTTAGACGATATGTCTCGTCATTGTTTAAATGGTCTGACCTAATCATGTTGAAGTCAAACTGTTTCTTAGGTTCGTCACAAGAAAGGTTG
>NW_007378164.1:6847-10869 GCF_000475195.1 Diaphorina citri
CAACTCCTAGAGCACAATTGTCGGCCACGCTCGGAACCCTGGCCAATACTTGGCCAATAATGAAGTGTAACACCAAGAGTGTTCGAGTCAGACATTTGGTCTATTTACTGTCGTAACTCACCGTACTTAAAAGACGTTGCTTGATCCTTTCTCTCTATGATCTTTCTTTTTCTTTATTGTTCTGGATTGTTTGATTTAGTTTTTTATATATTAGTTTTAATCTTTCCTTGTGATCGTTAACGTAGTTTGATGTTATTTGAACTTCAATATCCTGTGTTAAGGGACTGGTGGTTTCAAAGTGTCCTGTGATTATCTCCATTGGTCTAAATTTTGTTACCGAGTGTATTGTATGGTTGTATGCCAGAACGGCGTATTTGACTTTGAGGGATATTGGGTCGTTTTTGAATTGAGTGTTGTTGTTGAAGAGGCGTATGTGTTCTATAAGTGTCGAGTGGAACCGTTCTACAATGCCGTTGGATTCGGGGTGTTGAGAACAGGTGAAATGTACTTCTACTTTATGCAATTTTAACATATCTGCGAGAATATTGTTTTTAAATTCACCCCCATTGTCGGAAATAATTTGTTTTACTATGCCGTGGTGTGAAAAGTACTCGAGGAGTTTGCTGGATATTTCCATTGCCTGACAAGTATCTAAGTAGTAAGCCTGGGCGTACTTAGAGAAAGAGTCAACAATTGTGAGAAACTTAGTTTTCTCAGCAGTGAATGTGTCGATGTGTACTATTTCAAAAGGTCTTGTTGCTGTCGGGGTTTTGTTCAAGTATAATTTCAAAGGTTTCCTGTCGTACTTCGTAGTTTGGCAGATTTCACAGTTATTAATGTAATTCTGTACTGTGTTTGTCAGATTAGGCCAGTAGTAGTTTTGTCTAATTGCCCTGCTGGTTTCTTCTATTCCTCTATGGTTGGTCAAGCTTTCATGTTGGTTTCTAATGATGTCTATCTGTTGATTTTCTTCGGTAATGTCAGTTAAGAAAGTGTTACATTTTACCAAATTTATTCCTGAATTTGTGAAAAATTTTTGTAGAGTACGCGAAAATTCTTCATATCCAGTGGACTCGAAGAAAAGATGATATTTTACTTTTGGATTGATGTATTCTTTTATGAATTTTATTATGGCCTTTTCTTTGTTTTCGCGGGGTAATTGAAATGTGAAGCGTTCTTTGTCATTGTGTATTGTTTCCTTTGTCACTAGTTGATCAGTTATGTCGGCTTCTTTTATGACTACTTGTTTTCTTCCTACGTTCAATGGACTGTCGGTAATAGGAATACCTATTATTGGATTTTCTAACGCTGAGTGAATTGTTCCCGAAAGCTCTGTACCATGCTCACTCGCGGTTGTTTCCAAATTTTCTTCTTCTGTGATCGAAGGAATGACTATAGAGTTTCTCGAGGTGTGTTCTGAATCTGGGTTAGCCCCTGTATGTGGAAAATTTTCCTCATACGTTTGGTTTATGAACTGGTCTAGATCAAAATTTTCATCGGGTTCCGCTATGATTGATGATATCTCATCGTCTTGTGTTGGGTTTCCTATAGTTTCTTTCGTTTTCTCAATGAATTTTTGAATTTCGCTTGTGTGTAATTCTATTCTCGAAAGCGCGTCAGCGTTAGTGTTAAGGGTACCCTTTTTGTAA
Organism: Diaphorina citri; assembly: GCF_000475195.1. NCBI lineage: Eukaryota > Metazoa > Arthropoda > Insecta > Hemiptera > Psyllidae > Diaphorina > Diaphorina citri. The sequence continues at coordinate 8,497 of NW_007378164.1, forward strand.
ACTAGTTCATAGTCGTACTCTTCTAGTTTTAACCGCCATCTAAGGAGTCTTGAACTGGGTTCCTTAACATTAAATAACCATTGTAGTGGTTTGTGATCGGTTATTATTTTGAACTTACGGCCGTACAAGTAGGGTCTGAAGTGATTTACTGACCATACTATGCTTAGTAATTCTTTGTCTATGGTTGCGTAATTTATCTCGTGGTCATTAAGAGTTCTGCTAGCGTAAGCTATAGGTAAGTCTGAGCCTATTGGTCCTTGGGATAGGACTGAACCTATCGCATAGTTACTAGCGTCCGTTGTTAGTACGAAGGGTTTGTTAAAGTCTGGGTATTGGAGTATGGGCTCGTTTGTCAATAGATTTTTGCAAAGTTCGAAAGCCTCTTTGTATTCTTTGTTATCGACGTTAATACGTGCACCTTTCTTTAAACTACTTGTAAGAGGTTTTGTGATCTTCGCGAAGTCTTTTATAAACTTTCTGTAGTACCCCATCATACCAAGAAAGGTCTTGACCTCTTTCGGAGTTTTGGGTATTGGGTATAATTTGATCGCGGATAGTTTTTCGGGATTTGGTTTTACGCCTTCGGTTGTAACTACATGTCCTAAGTAGGATACTTCCTTTTTTAGAAATTCGGACTTGTCAAGTTGGACTTTAAATCTAGCCTCACGTAGTCTATCGAATACCGATTTTAAGTTGTTAATATGTTCGACAAGGGTCACGCTATAGATGATTATATCATCGAGGTAAACCAAGCAGATATGATTTTTTAGTCCACGTAAAACGTGATCCATCGTCCGCTGGAAAGTAGCTGGTGAATTTTTACACCCGAACGGCATTCTGAGGAACTCAAAATGTCCGTTGTCTGTGCTAAAAGCGGTTTTTTCGATACTGTCTTGCGATACTTCGATTTGATGGAAGCCAGAAGCTAAATCTAGGGTTGAAAAGTATTGGCAACGCCCTAGGCGATCTAGAAGATCGGCGATATTGGGGATCGGGTATTTGTCGCCGATAGTTTTCTCGTTCAACTTCCTATAATCGATTACTAGCCGCCACTTTTGGGTGCCTGAGGCATCTTTCTTCTTGGACACGATCCAAATTGGACTGTTCTAGGGAGAAAAAGAGGGGCGAATGATACCTTGTTTGAGCATCTTTTGAATCTGCTCACTAACTTCTTTCCTATGTACTTCCGGGTACCTATAGGTCTTCGTGTAAACTGGGATTTCATCTTTGGTCCTAATCACGTGTTTTATTTCACTTGTGACTGACAGATCATTACCCTCAATGTGAAATATGTCGGAATAAGAATCAAGGAGATTTTTTAGACGATATGTCTCGTCATTGTTTAAATGGTCTGACCTAATCATGTTGAAGTCAAACTGTTTCTTAGGTTCGTCACAAGAAAGGTTGGTATGAGGTTCCCGTATCTTTTGTTTCTTCCTTTTATTGAATTTTCTAACGCTTTCTAGGACAATGGAGTTTGTAATGTAAGGATCGTAGTCTGTTTCGGTGGGTTTACTACACTACAAGGGCTATTCCGTCCTAACTCTGTTATTCCCTCTCTAATTGTGATATTGTTACCTAATTTCAATTCCTGAATATGTGCGAGGTGCCGTTCTACTGCCAATGTTCTGTCACTGCTATTTGGTATACTTGCTCGTGTTTGTGGCCTTGATTTGTATGTTTATGAAGTTGCTATCTTAATTCTTTGTATGCTAGGGTTTAACCTTTGGTTTTCTTGCTTTTTAGACGATTGTCAGTTGGATCTAAGCTGCAAGGTTAGTTGCTGAAGAATATCCCATCCAATCAAACAATCAAAAGAATTTGTGAAATCAAACACATGTAGAATCGTTTATGTTTCTTGTTTTTTAAATTCTTTAGGTGTGGGAATTGTGACAACTGTATTTTTTCCCTACCTTGGTAGCGTGTGCTGTTTGTGATTAAGGAATGGGTCGAAGCGTATGTTTTGGGAGAAGTGTTTCTTTGCTACATCGGGTCTTAATGAATGACCGTGTGCTACCTGCTGTGTCTACTAAGTGCTTTAAGATTGTCGTATATTAGTACGTAAGGTAGTGTATTTTTTGTTTATGAGGTTCATCAGCGTTATTGAGTTTCCCGAGCGCTTCCGAGGCCGAAAATTTTTCCGCTTCCTCTATTTCGTATTCCTGGTGATCTGATGTTCCTGGTATGTCCTGTGTATTCCTGGTGTCCCTTCGTGTTGATAATCGTGTTTCTTGTTCTGTAAGGTCTTATGTTGTTGAAGATTGGGTTTCTGTTTACTCCACTCATGGTGTGGGTTTATTAAAATTGTGGGGTGGGTTAGGGCCAACACAGTTGTTTTGAAGTTGTTGATGGTGCCTAAAAGTTTGCCTGTCT